>NW_015440959.1:393689-646848 GCF_000150705.2 Paracoccidioides lutzii | reverse complement strand
ACAAGTGAACGGCTAACTTCTCCACCACACAGCATCTTTAGAAGCAAACATAAACAACAACCATATGGAAAATGGGGGGAGTTATATTATGAATTATTTTCTGTACATGCTGAGCATGTATGAGCAGTATGTTCAATCGTACCACATATACTGCACTGTGACGCTGCTCATTTTCATGATTGAGAGTCAGAAATCTCAAAAACTGACCCTCTTTCTCCTTCATTGGCACTTCATACACAATCTATTTCTTTTTTAACTCTAAAAACATCTTTCTGAGTGATATATGTATGACTTTTTTCTCACTTTCTCTTTTGCTTGTCATTTGCAGCTTCTAGATTCTTGTTTTCCTTTGTCAAATTAGAAGCATTATGCATTGTCATTTGATATCTATTAAATAGTTGATTCAGAGCTTCATTGATTGGACTATGTGAACTCTGTATACAGTGCTTGAGATATTTTTTGACTTTCTCATTCCACAGCTTCAGTTGTCATACATTATAAGATTTTACTATGATTCATAATGCTTGAGAATTATGAGAAATCTCTAAGGGTGTTGAGGTGTATATTTGAGTATTGAGATTAGTAAGAGCTAATTCTGAATTACATCTAGCTCTGAAGCTTTAAAATTACTCTTAATGATGTTTTTATTTAGGGCTTTCATATAAGCTACTTGAGTATAGAGTAAACTCTTTTATCAATATGATTAATGCTAAGCTGTAGTTTTATTTAATCTTTTATTTATTATTTGTAACCGGGCCCTAGTGGTGGGGCCCTAGTGGTTGATTATGAAATCAACCACTAGGGCCCGGTTACATCATCTTAGAGTAGAGAAATAACTAGCGTAATTCCACACTGAGTCGGCCAGCAAATTCACTGTATCCCAACTAGGTAGTTTTTAATTCAAATTATCTCAACGCAACAAAGCTCAATTAAATTAAATTAAATTACACTTGGTTGAGGACATCTTAGTCTTGTATGCCCAAGCATTTCACAATTGCTGCATCTTCATGGCACTCATACACATGCTGTGGGCTCAGCAGCTAAAGGCTTGAAGAGTTGAAAAACTGACTGTTCAATAGGCTCTGCAGGCTCTATAGGGTCTACTAGAAGACTTTGAACTTCTTCACTAGTTAAATCTCCTACTTCCTGCCCAATTCAGCGCCTAGATCTCTTGCGCTTTTGCTTCTCTATCTCATTGGTGTTGAATATATTCTGGTATTGCTTCTTTATAATTGTGGCACTGACTATCCCATATTCACAGGCTTTGATAATTTGATCAAAATCTTCCACAAAGCCTTGAGGCTGACCCTCCACTAAGTTCTTGATCTTATTCACCTGCTAGTGTAATTGCTGGAGATTACTAGGTGTTTGAAGCACCCAGGACATGGTTAAATTATTAGAGCTGCTGCATAGAGGGATAGGAGTCTGTACTTAAATATCCAGCTGCTGGAGGATATTATCAGACTGAAAGAGCACTATTCTAGTTGCCTTGAAGCCATTTTAAATAGTTTGAGGTTTGAAGGCTGCAGTGCATGCTGCAGGGTAGGCATTTAGAAAATCTACCTTTCAAATAACATTAAATCTAAACTGCATTTACTGCTGAACTAGATCTCTGTACACTCACTTTAAAACTGAAAAAACACTCACATCTAGTGATTGCAGAAGGTGAGAGGAATGAGGCAGCATGAAAAGGTATATTATAGCATTATTCTTACAGATTTGATCAAATTCTGAGCTAAGATGACTGCTATGCCTGTCCAGGATAAGAAGAATAGATCTGCCAACTCTGTGAGGATCTGCTGCTGGAATAAACACCTGTTGAAGCCATCTCAGGCCTATTTCATTAGTAGTCTAGTCATTTGGACTGGCATCTAGCCTTCAGCCTTCTGGAAGGCTTTCAAACCAACATTCCAACAAGCTTTGGCTTTTGAGAATGAGATAAAAAGGTAGAGCCCATCCTGACACATTGACTGATTCAATTATAGTTACCTATTCATAGTTTTCAGGCTGTAGGACCTTTGCTCTGCCATAGTGCTCACTACTAGTAATGACTTTAATAGTGGTACAGAACCCCATAGCAAAGCCAGTCTCATCAAAGTTGTATATATCCTCTAGTACAATCTCATGCTCAGTAATTATATCTTCTAAGGTCTTAAACCAATCCTTTATAACTTGCTGATCTTCACACTTGGTCTAATCATGATTATAGTGTTTGGAATAATGGCTTTGAAGCTTCATACAATATTTAATCAGCCTTGAAATCTAGTTCTTGCTGACTTTATGGGAGGAGGTAGTAGAGACAGTGAAATTCTGTAAGATAAGAATATAATTAGTAATATCTTCAACAAATGCCAGCTGAGAGGAGAATTCTCATTTGACTTGATTCAGTACTCATTCAACTAGACTATCCTCTTCAGCAGCAGATAATTTGTGAGAGTTTGCATGTAAATTCATCCATGAGGGCTGATGCTTGAGATGATCTTGAAGAGTAGATCTAAACATATTAAATAGCTTTGCAGCTTCCTGAATTGAGAGCTTTTCATCATTTTAAATAGATTTTATTGTAAGTTCAATTCTCCCCTCTTGCTTAACTGAATTTGAAGAGTTTTTCTTACATTTTAATAATATAATTATATATTGAATTGAATGAGCAGTTAAATTAATAGGTAGAGAAATTTGATAGCTGATTCAGTATGGAATTATGTTAACTACAGTAGTTAACTAACGTAATTCCACACTGAGTGAGACACCCAAGTGAGTGAGACACTAAAACTACTGTATCCTAACTAATTAGATTTTAACTTGAAATATCTATACCTACCCCTCCTCTAATTAAATTAAATTAAATTATATTAAATTGAGGGTATTTTGTTCTCTTATAACCAGGTAAATTGCAGTTGCTGCAATGCTGTAATGCTCCTGAGCATGATGTAAGCTCAGAGACTGCAGGCTCAGAAGGTTGAATGATAGACTGTTCAACAAATACAGCAGATAAAATAATAAGATTCTGAGCTTCTTGCCTATTGAGACCTCCTGCATGTTGAATTTGATATCTAGATCTAGTCTGCTTTTGCTTCTCTATCTCATTCATATTAAATATATCTTAGTATTATTTTTTTAGAATAGTGGCATTAACTATTTTATATTTGCAGGCCTTAATAATTTGATTAAAGTCTTTCACAAAGCTTTGAGGCTAACTTTCTATTAAGTATTTAATCTTATTTGCCTGCTGGTATAATTGCTAAGGATTACTAGATGTTTGAAGTACCCAGGACATGGTTGAATTGCTAGAGCTGCTGTATGAAGGGGGTAGAGATCTAGAGTTGAATATCCAGCTGCTGGAAAATGTAGTCAGGTTGAAAGAACACTATTCCAGTAGCTTTGAAGTCATTTTGAATAGTTTGCAGTTTGAAGGCTTCAGTGCATGCTGCAAGATAAGTCTTTAAGAAATCTGTTTTCCAAATAGTATTAAATTTTAGCCATATTTGCTGTTGAACTAAACCTTAATATGCTCACTTTAAGACTGCAAAAATGCTCATATCTAGTAGCTGTAAGAGATGTGATGAATGAGGTGGCATGCAAAGATATATAATAGTATTATCTTTGTAGATTTAATTGAATTCTGAAGTAAGATGACTGCCGTGCTCATTCAGAATAAGAAGACTATAGATGCTAATCCTGCATAGATTTGCAGTAGAAATAAATAGCTTAGTAAGCCATTTGACTCTTATCTCATCTGTAGTTTAAACATTAGGGCTAACATCAAGTCTCCAGTCATCTGGAAGCCCATCAAACCAGCCTTCCTATAGGATCTGTCCTTTGAGAATGATGTATGAAGATAGAGCTCATCCTGATACATTGACTGCCTTAATTATAGTCACATATTCATAATTCTCAGATTGTAGGAGCTTTGCCTGGCCATAGCACGCAGCATTAATGATGACTTTAGTAGTGACACAGAGCACTATGGCAAAGTCAGTCTCATCAAAGTTGTATATTATAAGGGGTTGAACCTCTAGATTTACTCTGGCTGGCTGACTCAGCCTAGTCATCATTTGCATGTGCGTATATGATCATGCTACGTGAGCTTGCTTAAGCTCAAGTTCTCATCTCATTCTTTTCTTCCCTTTCTGAAGCAATTCGTCCTTGTTATATAAGAGGACTAGCCTCTAGTTCTTAGAGCTTAACCTTTTACATTACAAATTGCTTCACTCCTTTCATTAATAGGCCACTGGGAGCCTTAATCCTGTATCATGAAGCTCAGCAAATGTGCTGACATATGATAGACTATTGAGAGCCTTAAATCCTGCATCATGAAGTTCAGTGATAGCATTGATATATGAATAGACTGGGTTAGCAATCATGCTAACAAATGAACAAGCAACATTGAAAATATCTAGCTGAATGAGATAAAGTAACAGACTTGTACAACAAATACACAAATGAATTAACATGAAGCAATGAGCAGAGACGCCCTCAGCAGCTTCAAACAATAATGAATGGCCTTTCTCCAACAGCAGGAACAGGTCCAGTGTGAGAACAGAGATTTAATAGCAGCTCAGCAAGTTGAAATAGCTAATCTACAACAAGCTTTAAACACCTCAACATCAACCCTCTCTCAATTGAACTCATGACCACTCATTGCAGTCAGAAGATCAAAGATCAAGCTACCAGACTGTGAAAAGTATGATGATTCTAATCTGAAGCACTACTCTCAGTGAGAGCTAAAGCTTCAATCAAAACTTAAGATCAATGGAAAAGCTTTAGATAATAATGAGGAATGTGCTTGATATGTGTACTTGAGACTGGAAGGAATGGCAGCAGCTTGAGTTTACCCCTGAGTTGAGAATAATAAGAACAAGATCAACTTCATGATAGAGAGCTTACTGAAGCAGACACACATGCTCTTTAGTGATTCTGCATAACAGGAAAAGGCTATGCAAAAGCTCAACAATCTATGACAAAGTAGAAGAGCTCTCTTTGACTTTCTGCCTGAATTTAATTAGCTACTGCTGGAAGCTGATGATCACAGATGAAATGATTATATTAAAAAGAGATATTTGAAATCTGCTCTAAGCATGGAGCTGAGGAAAGGCATGATGGATGTAAGAGAATCATCTCTCTACAAGAATTACTGCAAGGAGCTTAGATTAGTTGATCATCAACTCTCTAAGCTTAAGACTTTAAGGCAGTGATCTAAATGTCATGAAGGCAGATCTTCTTCAGATCATATGATGTCTAATCCACATTCTCTACTTTGTCATGCTGTCTTTGATCAATGAAACTGGCCTCAAGCTTCCACTGATGATCTGATGAATCTCTCTCCTGGTGCTGTAACCCCAAGTGCTCACCACACTAAATTGATAAATCAGACAGAGGTTAATCAATGAAGAGAGCAAGGCCTGTGCCTGAGATGCAGAGCTGAAGGTCATATGATTAAGAGCTGTCTGTTCAAACCTCCCAGATGCCCTGCCACTATCATGATAGCTAAGGTGATCCCTAAGCCAGTACTGAATGACGACAATGTGGATATGAGTGAGGATTCAGAAAAAGAGTAGCTTCAATCAAAAGACACTGAAAGGAGTGAAATAAGAAGCTTATGAGAAAGCAATGAAGAAGATTTAAATCTAAGATGATATTCAAACCCTTCACTGTTGATGCTTTAGTAGATAATATCTTTTCAACTAAAGCAATGATAGACAGTAAATGTAATGTCTATGATCTTATTTCTCAATTCTATGTTAACAAGCATAAGCTTCTGTGCATTGAAATTCCCTCTGATAAAATAACTGGCTTTAAAGACTTCATGAGACTCTCCATAAGCATAGTGACTGGCATTCAAATTGATATAGACAGTCATGTAACTGAATAGGCCTTTCTTTACATGGTGAATGAGTTACATGATCATGATATGTATTTAGACAACTCCTGGCTAGCCCAGCAAAAGATGACTGTGATCCCTCATCAAAGAATTGTGAGATTTGAAGAGAGTGGCATAGAGGTAGAGTCTAGTTCAAATGTAAAAGCTGATATGATTTCCATTTCTGATGTAAGCTTCTCTAGGCTTGTGAGCACTTGAGAGAAGTGAAACATCAAAATCTTCATCATCAGTTTAATCAACATTCAAAAGACTCTAGAAGTGAAATCAAAGATTGACCCTAGAGAAAAGCTGCCTGAACATTATCATGAGTTTTTGAATGTATTTGATAAGAAAGCTGCTGACGCTCTACCCCCACTTCATGGCCCAAGTAGAGATCATGGGATTGAACTGATTAAAAAGGCTGATGGTAGCACAGAACAACCCCATTGAGGCTCATTATTTAATATGTCTTGAGAGGAACTATTGACTTTGTGAAAGACTCTTACAGATTATCTAGATAAGGGTTTTATTAAAATGAGCAACTCTCCTGCAGCTGCCTCTGTACTATTTGTGAAGAAGTCTAGGAGTAGGCTAAGATTCTGTGTGAACTATTGAGTTCTTAACAAAATCATCTGAAAGGATTGATATTCTCTATCATTAATCAGTGAGACTCTACAGAAAATTGAATAGACTAAATAATTCACTAAGCTGGATATTATTGCAGCTTTTTACAAGATTTGAATCATGGAAGATGATGAGTGGATGACAGCCTTTAGAACCAGATATAGACTATTTGAGTGGCTGGTTACACCCTTTGATTTGGCCAATGCTCTAAGCATGTTTCAAAAATATATCAACTGGATATTACATAGATATCTGGATAACTTCTGCTCAGTCTATTTAGATGACATCTTAATATTTTCCTCAAGAAGCTTATAGAAGCATTGTGAGCATGTACAAAAGATGCTTATACATCTACAGGAAGCAGGCCTGCAGGCAGACATCAGAAAGGGTGAGTTTGAAATGAACATCACAAAATATTTTGAATTCATCATTGAAGTGGGCAAGGGTATACAAATGAATTCAGAGAAGGTTAAAGCTGTTTTAGAATGAGTGACATCTACTACTCTTAAAGATGTACAAGGATTTTTAGACTTTGTCAATTTCTATAGATGATTTATCAGGGATTTCTCAAAAATCATGATCTCACTGACAATTCTTACATGCAAAAATGTTTTTTTTTTGTAGATGAGCAAGGCTGAGGAAGCTTTTAAGCATCTAAAATCAATGTTTATCTCCACTCTGATCCTGCTTCAATTCAACCTTGACTATGAGACTATATTGAAAATGGACTTCTCAGGTTACACCTCAGAAGGAGTGCTGCTACAATATGATGAGCAGAGTATTCTACACTCATATGCCTTCTTCTTTCACAAGCATTCACCTGCGGAATGCAACTACAAAATTTATGATAAGAAGTTATTAGTGATAATTGAGTGTTTAAAGAAATTAGACACTGAGCTACAAAGTGTAAAGGAATTTAAGATCCTCACAGATCATAAGAATCTAGAATACTTCATGACTACATACAGACTAAATGAAAGACAGCTACATTGAATAGATATTCTCTATCAATTCAACTTCAGAATTGATTACCAGCCAGGGAAGTTGAATACTGGACCAGACATCTTATTATGAAGAGAGCAGGACATGTCACAGAGTGCTGATGATGAGAGAATCAAGCAGAGACAAGCTCAACTACTTAAGTTTAATATACTGACATCTGAAATAAAATCAATAGTGGCTGCTGCCAGTGTGAAACCTGAGATGTCTCTTCAAGCTCAGTGAAATGAGACTCACAAAAATGATAAGATTCTGCAGCATCTGAAGCAAATTCTTCATGAGAGAAGATTCAGATTTTCTTCTGAACTCAGCATTAAGACCTTCATCTCTGAGTGCTTTTTAAATGAGAACAGAGAGCTTCTCTTTCAAGATCATAAGTGAGTGCTAGACTTCTAACCTCTTTGAACCAGATTAGTGCATAGGGCTCATGACTCATCTCTTACTGGTCATCCCAGGTGAGAGCAAACAGCAGAAGTTCTAAGATATGAGTTCTACTGATCAGGCTATGCTGCCAATGTGAGAAAAATGATCAAAAACTGTCATCTTTGCAGATCAAACACCATATGAAGAGATCAACATCAGGGACTGCTTAAGCCTTTTCTCATTTCTGAACATATGTGGCAGGAGCTTTCTATGGACTTTATCATGAACTTATCAAGCTCTAAAGAATACATGAACATCATAATTATAATAGACAGACTGATCAAGAGAATTATATTAAAAGCAGTTAAGAAAACTGATGTGAAGACAGTGACTAAAGTGTTTCTTCACAACATCATTTCTCAACATGACATTTATAAGGCAGTAGTATCAGATTGAGGATCAGCTTTCACAAGCATGTTTTGAACTTGAGTGTGTGAGAAATTAGACATTAAGAAATGACTCTTCATAGTCTATTACTCAGAAACTGACAGAGCTATAGAGCAAATGAATCAGACCCTGAAAATCTACCTATACAAGTATATTAGCTTTCAACAGGATGACTGCTGTGAATAGCTCCCTCTAGCAGAGCTAATCATTAATAATAGAGATGCTGCCTTAATGAGTGTGAGCTTATTCTTTTTAATGCATTCTTTTCATATCTCCTTCATTGATATAGCTGATGCACCTCCTGTTAAAACATCACATAATCTCATTGAGTTTGCAGATGATTATATGAGAAAGATCTGTGAAGTGTTGAAGTGATCTCAAGTAAAAATGACAGATGCTCAGCAATCTCAAGAGAAATATATGAATAGATGAAGAGATTTAGCTTCAAGCTTTCAATCTGAAGATAAGATCTGATTGAGCTTAAAGAACATGAGAACTAATCATCTGTGCAAGAAGCTGAACATAAAATATAATCAATATACTGTGCTAGAAAAGATAGAATTTCATATTTACTGACTGAATGTCTCACTCAGCATTCACAATATCTTTAATGTAAAGCTTTTACATACTATGATGACAGATTCTCTATCTAGTCAGAGGCAAACTGATTGGCAGTCACCTGCTATAGAGACCTCAGAAGAATCTGAGTTTGAGATTGAGGAAATTCAGAATGAACAAACCTACCAGAGGAAAAAGCAATACCTCATTAAATGAGTAGGTTGAGCTGAGCCTATGTGAAATGACACAAGTCTTCTACAAGAAGTGAAGACATTGAATGCTTGGGAGGCCTCTCAGCAGGCAAAATTAGATATAAAAAGAACATTAAATAGTTGTAAAGACCTGCAACAAAGAGGGAGAAGAGGAGTATTATAAGAGATTGAACCTCTAGATTTACTCTGGCTGGCTGACTCAGCCTAGTCATTGTTTGCACATGCACACATAATCATACTATGTGAGCTTGCTTAAGCTCAAGTTCTCATCTCATTCTTTTCTTCCTTTTCTCAAGCAATTCATCCTTGTTATATAGGAGGACTAGTCTCTAGTTCTTAGAGCTTAATCCTTTACATATATATCCTCTGACAGAATCTCATGCTCAGCAATTGTAGTCTTCAAAGTCTTAAATCAATCCTGTATAACTCTGATATCTTTGCATTTAACTTGTTCATGATTATAGCATCTGGAATAGCAGCTTTGAAGCTCTGTATACTGTCTAATCAGTTTTGAAATCCAGTTCTTGCTGACCCAGTGGGGAGAAATAGTAGAGATGATGAAATTCTATAAGGTAAGAAGATAATTAACTATATCCTCAACAAATGCCAGCTGAGGAGAAAATCCTCATTTAACATAGTTCAGCACCCATTCAACTAGCCTATCCTCTTCAGTCTGAGTCAATTTGTGTGAATTTAAGTGTAAATTCATCTGTGCAGGTCTGCCACTTAGTCAATGACTAAGAGTAGAAGATGAAATATCAAATAGATATGCAGCTTCATGAATTGAGAGTTTTTCATCATTTTGAATAGATTTTATCATGAGTTCAAGCCTCCCCTCTCTCTCAATAGAATTTGAAGAATTTTTATTATGAATTAGTGGCATAATTGCGCGTTGAAGTGAAAGGATAGTTGAATTAAATGATATTTGAAATGGTGTCTCGCTCGCTGGGATGTCTCGCTCAGTGTGGAATTACGTTAGCTGTATTTAACTAGTTGATGAACTGCCTACTTAACTATTAGTCAAGTTAATGCTGTTGTCATGTATTGGATTATCTTAGAGGACTATTATCAACCTTGTTGCATTGTGTGACTCTAAGCAAGCTAGCTAGCTACTAATAAATACATAGATGCACGTGACCTCGGGTAGCCGGGGAATCCTCTAACAGATTACCTAGCTACTAGCTGAGATCTAAACTAGAAGGGAGGCACGTGATTAGGTTAGCCGGTAGTGTCCAAGTTGTGGGATGGTTGAATCTCTCATATTGGGAGGCCTAGCTAGCTATCTAATATACGCTATATCACGTGCGGCGGGGCGACAGCCCGGGCCACATTCGCCCAACACAAATAACATAGATGAGTAACTAACCTAAATTAGTTAATTAGATAAAGTAATTGGAACGGACAGCTGTTGGAGCCTGGGTTTACGGGCAGATAATGAGGGGAGATTGACAATCTATCGGGGAATGAGGGAATGGCTTTCATTAGGACATCCATCCGAAGATAACTATGTCAGCTTATATCTCTTACATATCTCAAAGCTGAGGGATTTCTGCATTTTCAGCTGCACGGTATTGTTATTCCCAGGATTACAGTTTTTCTACCATATTAGCCAGGATAGACACCCCTGTCCCCACTTCCAAAGGGCTGCTGGTGGTTTAGGTGATATCCACGTTCCACGTGACCTCCCCTGTTGGCCAGGCAACCCGCCAGCTTCGCGGGCTTACCGCGTTAAGTGGAACACGAGATCCCGTGACTTTTGGCAGAATAACCCTTCGGGCAGCTAGGCCTTGCGCTTGGCAAGACCCCGTTGACAGCTTCAACAACTTCCAACGTCGACCCAAGATAATTAATTACCAAGTAATAGAATTCCATCACAGCAAAACTCAAGCTTCTACTAGCCTAGGCTTCAACACAAACACCCGACTTAAATCAATTACAAATGCTATCCACGGTGTCTTGTCTTTGCATCTCCTCCCCTCCCCTGACCTCTTCCCTTTCCCCTATGTTGCTGTTTCGGCCATGCTTTGCCAGCGACACACCTCTCCACTACACTTCGAACCCCTGTCCCCGTCGCCCTCAGACCTGCTAAGTGGCTTCTCCTCTTCTGACAGTGGTGACGTACTGGATGATGCTTCCAGGGCTTCGAGAAGGAGGAAAATCGAGAGCCTGGCACAGGATTACCTCGAAGGAAAGCCTCTATTTATTCTGTCGGCCAGTCTGAAGGGTCCCTTCAACAATGACTGGGTCAATCCGTGGAAGAAATCAGAATCTCCTAAAGAGTTGTCGAACAAGCAGCAGCGAATGAAAGGCGAGGCCCAGGTAGATAGATCGGGGATTAGAGTGGTACCTGTACCTGAGCCTTCATCGTCAGTAGTAAAACACATCAAACGCCATTCGAAATACCCCCGAGTTCATCGCCAGGGGAGTGGATTTGAATCTTCTTCCAATCCGGAGCCTATTTGCCACCTCCAACAGCAGCAGCAGCAGCAGCAACATCAACAACAACAACAACAATCACAACAGTATGTCAATGACTTGGGAAGAAAGTCAGGAAAGAGGGATAGAGAGCGACTTGAGACCGATATCTCCAGCCACGGTCAACAAAGAAGCCCGTCGATTGTCCTCTCAAAACAGCGATCAAAATCCGCAGTGCAGTCACGGATCTCTTCTTCGCAAGCAGAGCGTCACTGGTCAGCACCATACCGCGTTTCAAAGAGCCGCTGGTTGGAAAAGGATGAAAAGAATGAAAAGAGACTTCATCAACAGGACTTCAACCGTTCAATCTCCTCAGCCAGTCCCACACCCGGCTACCGCCGGCGCTTTCCTAGAGAATCTCAACTGCAGGACAGAGGAATACAGCACAAGAGGCAGCGGGTGGGTGATTTGGATGATCAGCACAAAACCCCCACTCCTCACCATATCGCATTTACCCCTATCAATGGACGACTTCATCCTGAGGAAGTGTCCTCTTCTCGGAGAAATTCAAAGTCTCCGGGAGGTCGTTCCTGTTATCCAAAGCCCGACAATCCCGGTTCTGCGTTTACAGGGCATTCCAGCCGTAGAGAAAAGGAAGATATTTCTCTGCATGACAAGAAGAGCAGTTATGCTTCAGCACCGAAATCACAAAAATCTCAAGATGTACATGTTTCAACGTCGCTTCATGTTGTCACTTCGTTAGACCATCATCCAGAGTCTCAATATGGACACACTGATAAGGTAAGGTCAAGCGCAAATACAACCTCAAGCTCCAATACCCGTAAAGCTGAAAATCGATGGCGATCGCAATCGCGCGGTGATAAACCGCAACGCAAAAACAAACTAAGGAGTAAAGAAAATATTTCACACAACTCTGTACCAGATCTAACCCCTGAAGGAACACATGATTTCCAGGACCAGGACCAAGACCAGGGTCAAGATCAGAACCATACTTTCAATGCAACTGCATCAGGAACCATTCCCATTCCATCTGCCCAACTGATCCCGGAGCATTCCAGATTACCAAACCCCGCATTATCCCTCTATTCCACTGACTTCTCGGGAAGGCACAATGTCACAGGCACCATGAGACACGAGACTCAGAATCTAAACCACGACGAGCAATTTTCGACCAAGGTAGCATTGACCATTGCCCAGAAGTCGTTGGGGGACGATTTGGCCTTTGCAACTGGGGATATAGTTACAGCAACAGAAATAAGAAAAGCTTCTCTACAGCGGACTGGCCAAGCTGAACAACAAATCAATGACGTATCCGTATATGATATCCCGAATGACGACCAACCTGCCACGAATAATCCCAAGCGTCAAGCGCAAGACGGAAGCACGCGAGCGATGCTTAATTCACAGGCGCTGTTTGATTTCAGTACGGTAAAAAGGATAAAACCGGGACGACCATCAGAGGCAGATACGGATATAGTTGGTAAAAAATCCAAGAGGCAACGAGACACGTCCTACCCCTATTATGAACCGCCACAAGCATCTCCCTCGAACCTACGAATACAGACACAATCTCTATCTCCCAAATCCGTCCCCTTCCTTCCCAATGGTGGTCAGACCAACGACTCCTCCAACCTTCCTCATCCCCTTTCCCTTCCCCGTCCATTCCCTGCCGCTGCCTCTGCCCCCACCGACTCATCCCAACCCAACCACCTCTCCAACCCCATCCACCCCCTTACAACCAACCCATCCACATACACAGACAGCACCATCCTCCCCTTCAACCTCACGTCCTCTACAACGGGCACGTGCCACCAAGACGGTCAAGGCCACGGGGAATCGAGGGACAATTTCAATCTGAGCCAAGCGATCCTGGATGCGGGGACGTTTTTGGGCAGCTGGGATTTTGAGAGGTTGGAGCTTCAGCTCAGTCATAGTCATAGTCAAACTCACAGTTACGGGCATGGCGGGAGGAATAGCGCTGGTAATGGTGATGGGAAGATACAGCCGCCGCAGCTGTCGTCTGAGAATGTGGATGCGTCTGGACCGAGGCTGCAATCTATTCTAAGGTCGGAGGGGTCGGGGAGGTGGTAGATGTGGTCATGTATTGCTGCTATTGGATTTTTGGTTGTGGGTTGGGGTTTGCTTGTTATGCTTTTGGTTGAGGGTATGGTGTTTATTGGAGGCAAAGGGTTGGGGCTCACGGCGCGCATACATATACATACAACATTCAAAACATGTGTTGTAAGGTATTATATGATATAGAAGATAGATAGCATGTCGTAGCAGATAGTAAATGAGAAATATGGTAGAAGGATGTGGTCTTAATGGAGATGTTTAAATAGGTTACTCTTAAGAAGTTTTATTTTCTTAGTTTAAATAATAGGATTTGGTTTAAGGGTCTATCAGAGGGAGATGAAGTGTACATTATATACCTATTTTCTCTCCACGTTTTAAGCTGGTTAAAGACGATAATTTGTTGATATCGACTTTGCACGGAGTACAGAGTTCCAATAGTTCATTTTCCGCCGGATTACTGCGCCTCGATAGCTTCAGCCACACCTAACCTGTTTTTGTTAGTTTGTGGAGCATCTCCCTTATCTCCCAGCTTAGTCATGCCGCAACGATGGTTATAGTTAACTAACTAGTTAACTAGTTAATATCATCAACCATCACCAACATTATACGGAGTTCTCTGTATGTAACACGATATCTATTTCCCGCTGACCCTACGTCTCATGGCGCCGGCGCTGGTACATGCAAATGGCTTTGACTTCAGTAAGGGCCCGCTTTACTCTGAACAATTTTAAAGAATTGCTACCGCTAACATAATAAATACCCTACCTACAGTGGAAAACCTTCAACTTTTTCGAAGTCTCCCCCGTTCAGTTCCCAGACGGCGAACAGTCAATCTTCGATGTGCGCCATCCTACTCAGACTTACCTCCTCTCACACATAAAACCAAAGATCTAATGCTAACATCCCCTCCCTCCCCCCTTCTCAATCCTACAGAGCGACGTAAGCTGCATCTGCACAGGCTCCGAAAACCTCTTCCTCGGCACCACCGATGGCACCGTGCACATCCTCTCGCAGTCCTTCAAGGTGCTGCGCACCTTCAAAGCACACGACACAGGTTCCATAACGCACATGAGGCAGGTGGATGCGACGTCGTTAATCGTCACGATTTCCGAGGATCTGCTGAATGACCCCGTGCTGAAGGTGTGGGCCCTGGATAAGGAGGAAAAGAAGACCGGGGCGCCGAAGTGTCTTTCGACGGTTATGGTGCAGAATGGGAGGAGGCAGTTTCCGGTATAACATACAACATCAGTAATTCTCATGCGATATATATAATACTTGATACATGTTGTCTCACATCCTCTCTCCAACCAGGTCTCCGCCTTCGTCGTCCTCCCCGACCTCTCCCAACTCGCAGTGGGATTTGCCAATGGTTCCGTCACCGTGATCCGCGGTGACCTCATCCACGACCGCGGTGCCAAGCAGCGAACGGTTTTCGAATCCGAAGAACCCGTCACAGGCCTGGAAATCCAGCACGGCCCCGTCATCACCCTCTACATCTCCACGACAGGCCGTATACTAACTCTTGTTATCTCCGGGAAGGGCCAAGGCCAACCCGCCCGCGCCCTCGAGGACCTAGGTTGCGGCGTTGGCTGCATGACCTTCGACCACCAGACGGGTGATATCATCATAGCACGGGAGGATGCGATATATACCTATGGTCCCGGTGGGCGGGGACCCAGCTTTGCCTTTGACAGTCCGAAAACGTCCATATATACGTTTCGGGATTATATTGCGTTGGTCTGTCCGCCCAAGTCGGCTTTGGCGAAATCTGATACGCTGCGGCGGTTTGGGGGGGTCCCAGTTGAGGAGATCTTGACTACGTCCATGTTTACGATATTGGAGCCGGACCTAAAATTCATTGCGCATTCGGAGTCGCTGGCGTCTAAGGTGAAGTTTGTGTTTATGGAGTGGGGGGATCTGTTTATTGTTACGGTGGATGGGAAGGTGTGTATTTTTTTTTTTTTTTTTTTGGTTCACTTGGGCTTCTGGGTAACATATAAGATAGGTATCTCGATATCGTGAAAAGGCACTCGAACAGAAGCTGGAGATTCTTTATCAGCGGAATCTTTATATCTTAGCTATCAATCTGGCTCAGAAAGCTGGGGTTGATAAGCTGCAGCAAAATGTCATTTTCCGCAAATACGGTGACTACTTGTACCAGAAAGCCGACTACGACACTGCAATGCAACAATATCTTCGTGCTATTGATAATACAGAACCATCCCAAGTCATTCGAAAAGTATAGTTCCTTTCTTGTCTTCTCTGTTGCTTATGATCACAAGTAGATACTGACTTTGCTTTGTGCTGTGTACAGTTCCTGGATACCCAACGAATCCACAATTTGATAGAATACCTCGAAGAACTCCACGACCATGAAAAGGCGACCGCTGACCACACAACGCTGTTGTTGAACTGCTACGCGAAATTGAAAGATACGACCAAGCTTGATTCGTTCATTAAAGCCCCTGGAGAACTCAAATTTGACCCAGAGACTGCCATTGCAATGTGTCGACAGGGTGGTTACTACGAACAAGCTGCATATTTAGCCACAAAGCATAATGAAAACGATATGGTGGTCGACATTTTAATTGAGGATTCGCAGAAATATGCGGACGCATTGAAGCACATTGGGAATCTAGAACCTGGTATTGTAAGTTAGCACCTACCATTCCACATGAGCCGCGTTCTATTCGGAAATGGCTAATAACTAATGATGAAACCCAGGCGTATCCGAATCTAATGAGATACGCTCGCGTCCTGCTGGGCCATTGCCCGCATGAGACGACAAATCTTTTCATCGAATATTATACTGGGCAATTTCGACCCAGACGAGAACCCGAGTACCCATCAGAGGAAAATCATCCCCAGCCACACGGTGGAAATCCAATCCAAAACCTCACTTCATTTATTCCTATCCCAGGCGCGCATTCCACTAAAGCTCCCCCTGCTCAGCCACAATTAGCACCAGAGATCGAACCTCCGCCTGAATATGAGATACCAAAACCGCGAAACGCGTTCTCGGCCTTCGTTGACCAGCCGCAGAGATTCATAGAGTTTCTTGAGGCCCTGATTAAGCACAATAATCTGAAAAAGGAGGATAAGATTGATTTGTATACGACTCTGTTTGAGATGTATCTGGATACGGCTAAGCGGGCGAAAGATAGTGGGGAAAGGGAGGAGTGGGAAGGGAAGGCGAAGAAGTTGATTGAAGGGAAAGATGTATGTTACTCACGGTTTTGTTCTCTAGTGGAAGAATATTTTTACTAATCAAGTTTATATCACAGATTCCCGTATCGACATCAAATGTTTTACTACTCTCTGACCTATCCAACTTCCGCGAGGGGACAAAGTTAGTCCAAGAGCAGCAGGGCCTCTGCTCGGATATATTCCGCTCCTACACCTCCGCTAAGGATACCGCCGGCGTCATCAAGGCGCTGAGAAAATACGGCCCACAAGAGCCACAATTGTACATGGATGCTCTAGCTTATTTCTCATCCAGTCCGAAAATCCTAGAGGAAGCCGGCGATGAGCTGTATGAGGTTCTCAAAAAGATCGATCACGACGGTTTAATGGCGCCGTTACAGGTGATCCAAGCGCTGAGCAACAATACGGTGGTAACGATGGGGATGATTAAAAAGTACCTCAGTGACAATATCGAGAGGGAGAGGAAGGAAATAGCAAATGTGCGCACCATACAAGGGCAGAAAACACCCATTTTTCTACTTGCCATTACTAACCAAAATCTTAATACACACAGAACCGCCGCCTTATATCCAGCTACACCACCGATACAGATGCAAAGCAAAAAGAAATCGCCGAACTAGGCACAAAGCCTTTCGTCTTCCAAGCCCGCAGCTGCTCTTCCTGCCACGACAGACTAGACCTCCCAACCGTGCACTTCCTCTGCAAACATTCGTTCCACCAGCGGTGTCTGAACAGAGTGGATAAGGACGCCGAGTGTCCCGTCTGTGCGCCGCAGAACGCGACGATCAGAGCTATACGTGAGAGGCAGATTAAGTCTGCTGACCAGCATGAGCTATTTAAGAGTGAGTTGCAGCGGAGTCGGGATCGATTTGGGACTGTTAGTGAGTTTTTTGGGAGGGGGATTATGAGGGCCAATCATGCGGAGTAATGTTGGTTATTAATTTTTTGCTGGGATATCGATTTATTCATGAATTTAATGTACAGATATATCTGTTAATTTCGATATGTGCAATGGCCCTTTCGTTATATGTATATTGCACATTTATGCATATATACTTTAGATTTACTAAGGGAACCATTATTTCTCCGTTAAAAGAAGTAAATGATTCTTCTTATAGACACGTGACTTCGCGTCTGTCATCACGCCCCGTGCCTGAACTTAATTCCAGCGACAAACAACCCAACATCGAAAGATATCGTCATCTGACATCAACTTTCGCCAAAGACCCAGTCAAAGGTGCAGATCCGCATACCAAGGGTCCTCGTGGGTTACCTCACATACCCATTGTCCATTGCATCGCCATTGCTCAACAAGATGTCATCCAATTTCGTAATTCAGGACTCAGACGACTCGGAAGCAGAACTCAGCGACATCGCTACATCCATCGACCCCCTCCAAGACAATAGTACCAGTAATATCAATGCCAACTCTGCATTTACTCCTCATGGTGCCCTGTTCTCTAGGCAACCTAAGCGATTCGACCGTAATGATCATGCACCTGGCGAAGCATGGACTGACAATGATTCTTTCACTTTTCATGGACCTCTAAACTTCGATTCGAACGTCAGTGTCATCTTCAGTCAATTCATCGCGTCGCAATCGCAAGATCAGACAGGAGCTGGGGAGGCTTCATTGTCTCAGCAGCAAAGGGAGAAGGCATGGATTGGAGAAAGGGAAAGTGATGATGGAACCGGGGATGGAGCACGTTCTAGCCCTATGAAGTTTAGTGAGCGGGGAGTTTGTTCTTCGTCTCGGAAAAGTATTTTGAAAAGGGGGAGGACGATGAGTGTTGATGACAGGGTGGAGAATGCGGGAGTTGAAGGAAAGAATGCCAAACGACGGCGGACAATGGATATGTGGTCATGTCATGATGAAGTTGGAAAGCCTGTTGAGGTTTCTGGACGGCCGGAGCAGGGTAATGATGATAATGGCATTGGTAGCAATGCAGCGTCTGAACAAATTTTTGATGCGGATTGCTCTTCCGCTCAAGACTTAGTTACTGAAGCTACGAATACTCCCAATCATCTCTCTCCTGAAGCCACATCACAGCCTTTAGATACATCCGGAGCAGAATTTCTCTCCAGAAAACTCCCAGCGGGCCGATCAAAGTCCTCTCAGATATATGAGGTTACTGGTTACGACACAGAGATGATGTCCTCCGCAACTCTCGCACGAGCACATAGGAGAGTGTCGGCGTCCTTTATAAGTGACCAGTCAGAATCTTTGACGAATTGCACACGTGATGAGCTCGCGCTACCACCTATGTTTCAAGGTGCAATAGCAATTAAGAAATCAACATCGTCATCGACATGGACGCAAATGAAGGTGGCGGCTGTTGAAAGGACCACCGAAGGGAACAGTGACCGGGATGAGTTGGATTGTATTGAGAAAGATTTTGGCGATATGCCTCAAGAACGGTACAAGCCACGGCCAAGCGGGTCTCGAAGTAAGGTTACCGTTGATACAAGAACGGGGGTTGACGGTGGCGCGAATGGTCACATTGAAGTCGTCCTTCAGCATGAAAATTCCTCCTCAGTTGTTCAAAACAGACAGCAAGGCAAAGACAGAGACTTTGTTGTTACACAGTTTATTCTTGACCAAGGTGAGGAGGACCCGTTAAATGCTTCAGTCCAGGGGGCCGGTCATGATTATCCTTCAAAGCCTGATGCAATCAACGTATCTGAGCCACATGAGATACCTAAACGGCCACGCAAAGCGGCAAAGAAGAAGGTTAAGCGGGGAAAGACTACTTCCGTAATGATGACGAGGGCTATAGAATCAGACGTTGAAGATGATGTGATATGGATGGATGAAAAGCCAGCAGATGTTACTTTCAAATACGAAAAGATTGCATTAAAAGGTCTGAAGAGAGCTGAATGCTACGAAGTCAATAACAATCACGGCCTCAGCAATGGCACCAAGAATATCAATGAGGATGCAGAATCTGAAGTCAAAACGGAGGACGAAAGGGCGATCGAATATGCAAAGCAAAGGGATATGAATTTCCAGGAACCAGTTGATCCTCCAGCTCCAGCTTCGGTTCCTGCACCTAAGAAACGAGGTCGAAAACGGAAGAAGACGACGGATACTCCAACTAACGAACTGCCTCTCCCAGCTGTGGAAACCAAACCCTCGATCGAAGAACGCAAGAAAGATATCCAACCTCTTACAAAACAGGACCAAAATATCATCGTTTCGACAGCGGACAGAGAATCAGAAATATACAAACCAATTGCTGCTGTGAAGGGCAAGCAACCACCGCAAACCAATGAGCAAGATCAAGAGAACCCCTCAACAGAAGCTCAAGTGGGCACGATAACAATTACAGTTGCAGCGCCTCAGCCTATCGAAACGCCCAAGAAGCCCTCAGCGGCAGTACAAAAGGGGCCAGACAAACACAGTCCCATCACAATAAACAAGAAGGTACCATACCGGGTAGGCCTGAGCCGCACAGCGAGGATAGCACCTTTGCTGAAGTTGGTTAGAAAGTAGGAGAGGGAGCAAAATGACACGGGTATGAAGCAGCCCATATCAAGAACGAAGTATAACTGCAATATTGTATCCTGTTGCGAACCCCATCAGCTCAAGGTCCTCGCACCCGCACCTTTGTCCTCGTGATATATTTTTCTTTTCTTTTCTTTTCTTTTCTTTTCTTTTCTTTTCTATTTTATTTTTTCGGTTGCTCCACAGGAATTAAAATATGCATCCTTACACCCGATATGTGTTACTCGTCCGTCCCTTCCTATTGCCTGACGGATGCCACCATTGTATTTCTTTGTAACACCCGCGCTTATTCACACCTACGTTCGCGAATGGTTGCATTTGATATATCTGCATGAGCCATGATTTATGTATACTTATACCCCCGTTATAAATCCGAATTGATATTTTATTACTTCCCCTACATTATACCCCCTCCTCTTTACCCGAATAAGTTTCTTCCACAATTCTTTCACACGGTAGTAAAGGTATTGATACCACCCTACCATCGCTCCCGTTTAAAAAATACAATAATGCCTTGATAATAACAGCCATCCAGAATATAGCAATTGCGTAAAAGCGCGCACGTATGCCATGGACCTTGTGTCTGGCGAGCAGGAGTATGAGACTCCTTGCTCTAAATCTTCAAAATCTGAAAGTACTGGAGTTGGAGAATAATTTTGCACACACTATACGTTTATTAACAGAAAACCTGAAACAAGGCGAAGAAGTAGAGTGAATTGGTTGGCTAGAGAGCCCTATGGACAGAAGACACGTAGTATTGGTTTCGAGAACGCGTTGACCGAGCGAAAGGGTGGAGGAACGATAATGATAGTATGTACAAAAGAAGCTAACCAAAACATGTGGACACAGAATGTATACCGAAATACAATCTCGAAACCATGCCTCAAACCACGCCGTTTTCGATATGTATATAATCACCAGCATTGAGGCTATGTACCGCCTACAGCAGTCAAAGGACCACTTTATAGATTCATGAATTCGAGTCAATGTCAGCATTAGGCTTCAATTGATGGAATCTGCAGGATCAATCTCCAATTTCAAACCCCTGGTGATAAAATCGAGTGGGCGAAAACATTTGATATAAAGCCATCACGGATGTATTGTTGTCCGCAAGGATCATCGAATGAAAGCAGTTTCGTTGGAGGGTTTTGTCCTTCGCGACGTGTTTGACCACCAGCGACCTGGAATGCTAAACGGATGGGCCCAGCGATACCAGTTCTCCGGACTGTCCCCAAGACATTCTCCCAGCGTAACTGCCCGATAACCTGCCGCATATAGTCTCTCCAGCATGTAAGGAGTAAGGCTGTACACAGTTTGTTGGTGTACATCATGTGCAATAACCAACAAGGGTCTTCTAGATGGTTCAGCCGCATTCAATGCATTATTGAAAATATCCTTGGAGCGTTGTATGAGGCCTGGAGGGGCATTGTTGTAATCATCCGTATCTACATCGAAATAGGTAATATGGTAGCCTAGGTCATTCATGGATTGAACGCAGCCTGACTCGTCCGAGCATTTCGAGTATGGGGGTCTCATGTAAGTTGGGAATCCACCAAAGATATTGCGAAGAGCCATTTCATTCATGATCATTTGGTCACGACGTTGCTCCGCTGAAAGAGATTCAAGATCTTGATGACCCCATGTATGACTAGCAATTTGGTGATTACCGTCAAACATTCGCTGTATCAGGTTCTTCCACGGCAGATTGGGATCATCTATCGGGCCCTTGTTGGAGTTGATACCTGTTACGAAAAAAGTGGCCTTGGCACCGTACGAATCGAGGATGTCAAGAAGATCGCTGGTGTAGATATTTGGGCCATCATCGTACGTCAAAGCGACCGTGTTGGGGACGATGCAACGGTATATCGGATTGTACGCATATGGGACTTCTCCAATTAGGTCACGCGCGACTCCTGCCGTAGTGTCACCTCCTGGGGTTTTCAGTGCATCGCAGCCGTTGCTGTAGTTAATCTGGCAATCTGGAGCTTGGCAGTAGAATTTAGCAGTACCGCAATAGCCTGCAGCCACAGTAAGCAAGACGCAAGACCTACGGTAAGCAAATGACAGTAGAGTTCCAATACGAAGAAGCATACCTGATGGTGAACAGCAGTAACTATCATCACAGGATTGAAAATCAGGTCCGCACCTCTCAGTAGCAGCAACAGCAGCGGCAGCACGTTTTCTTAATGCCGAAGCCGGAGGCTGGTTCCGCCCACCAAATCCTGGCGCGGGCATTGGGTTTGGGGGTAGGTCTAGCGGGAAATTAGGGATTACTCCTTTGGACTTCTCAGAATCCGGAGTGTCCTCCTGGCCATGAACGGCAGCGGAAGCGAGAATAGCATGGCTGAGATAGAGAGCCCACATCCAGGGGCGAGAAAGCATGGCGGCGACAGTGACGGGGTCTGGGACGCCCGTGAAATTCAACAAAATAAAGATGAGTGAATATACCAAAATACGTATACAGGATTGAACCGGACACTGGTATACGAAACTGAACCGCTTAAATAATCGGCGAAAAGCATAAAAACGAGAGCCGAATCAACAAACGAAGACCCCTTTTTTGGAACCGGGCAGCAGAGCGCAGCGGGAAGGAGACACCGCCGCAGAGCTCCGGCAAAACGCTACGAGCATTGCCGGGGAAACCGGGACCGGCAAGGTTATATATATATATATATATATCGTCCTTTCCATTCACTGAGGGGGGCTCAAAATGCCGAGCCCACGGAGCAGAATATCAACAGCCACAGGAAGCTGCAATGGGGACTGGAGGTCGCTTGCCGGCTGTATTAATAATGATAGCAAGAAAGTCAACAAGAGCGACGCGATATCGTGTTTTGGTGGGCTCTCAGCATAAGCATTTGTATTGTTGGCAAAATGCTCCGAGAGGCCAGAGCGAAGGTTATGTATGACCAATGACAGAGAGAAACCCAATAGTTAGGTGGCACGCCACGCCACGGCACGGTTGCATAACTAAGAGGCTTAAGAATTTCTTGACAAAACAGCTTCGGCATAAGTTGGTGTTATTGAGAACTCGAAATGGAGGCAAACGAGTTGACCGTTTAACATATATCCAAATACCCCAACATTATACTGAAAACGGAAATGTGATGGGTAACATCAACAGGTTGTAGAAAAATTATAGCTGGAACCTGCTGCAGTAGTTAGCTCAAATCTCAAATTTAGGAGGGATTGAGAGACTTATAAAAAAAAAAAGACCAAGGCCGTTCCCCAATTTATGTAGGGAACGGCAGGGAACTTCCAACAGCGCAAACCACTGAAGAAATCGTCGCTCATGTTGCTTCTCATAGTCCAGAGTTCTCCTTACCCCCCGGCCGCCGCCCAATCACATAACGCAGAACATCCTCATAAACGCCATGACCACAACAGACACCTCGTCCCTCACCCCTATTGGAACCAACATTCCAGCACTAATGCCTGGTACCAAGATGGGAATAGAAGATGCAAAAGGAGAGTGGGCGTGCAACAGTTACAGACAAGCCTAAGCTTTGATCCTCACTCTAGAGAGGTCCCGACCTGGTGCACGTTCCAAAGCCAACTTGTATCCTCTCCCATTATCGTAGAGCAGGAATTAGGTTGAGATGATTTCGAAACCAATGGAAAAGGCTAAAGACTTGTTGAGGCGCAAATTGCAAGGTCACAACTGGAGAATTGGTTGCGTCGAAATGATCAAATCTTTTTAAGGGTGCAGTCGTAAAGTATGAGTTGTCTACACTTGTCTGCAACACAGCTCGAATCCCTAAACACATGGCAAAGGTGTTTATGAAGTTCCGTATTAAAGAAGCTCCTTTCGTCTTTGTCTTACATGCAACAGTATTATTACCACCATGCTGTTCCTTCACCATCGCCATCCGCCCTTCTGCATTTGCTTTTCTCGATTCTTGTATCCCTGCAAACACAAGGATCCATGCCCCAAAACACTCGACGTTCAAACCCCCGATTTCGTTCTGAGACCGGGACTGAGCCTCTCTTGTGTGTGATACAGTAGCCTCAGAGACTAGTTTTTGTTTCCTCTCCAAACTGCTGGACCGAAATTAAAGTCGGGAGTCGGAGGGCGTTTGAAAGCGGACAAAAGACATCCTCAAAAACCGCTTTTTCCTCCCTTCGCGATGAGCGATAGTAGAGAATCTGAGCACTATTGGAGAAACTCCGCAAGGACCCAGTGTGTCGGTGCTCACTCAGAGCTGTAAGCTAAACTCACAGGGAGATGACTAACGCGGCGGATCGGGACGCTTGGAACCAAGCTAACACCTTTGAATGGTATCGCGGTGCAAGGCCAGTGCGCAATGTTTCAATAGTCGGGAAATGGGGTGGATGGTAGGGGTCTAAAGGCCAATAAGGCTCTTTTCGGAGGTTCGAGACACATACGGGACAGCCGACCGTGGAATGCGAAAAATGAGACAAAGTTATGCCAAAGTCCATGACTAAATAATGAGAATAACTTCATGTCTTCAGATAATACAATTTCCAAGAATATCACCGCTGTGGACGCAAACGAATGCAACCGGAACAAGACAACAAGCACAAAATCTTAACGGCAATGCGGCAACGCTACCAGTTAAGCGGCCACACATCTGCTTGAAGTATTGTTGACCTTGCTACGAACCATGTGAATCTGCACAGGAGACAGACAGCATGGAACGATTCCGGCAAGTGGATCCGCAAAAACGACTTGCAAATGTATTCGAGGTGGCAGGTGTGTAGGCAACCATCCTTATGACAGATGGATTTGTTGCGTTCAAAGCTGAATGCTTTCCCACCAAACGGCAAGATCATCTTGGTACGTCGTTCAGTCTGGCTAAACAGCTGACAATATTTAACAACGACAAAGACGGTCCAACGGTTTTATAGCTCCCAACGACAATTCCCAAAAGTGAGATTGCCCGATATGTCTCACCAACCATCTCCCATTCTGCTCCAAAAAATGGACAAGCATCAAACTGACCATCCCTTCAGCGATCCAAGCATGTAAGTCCAGCAGATAAACTGACGCGTGTTCCTTTTTGGACACTTTAAAACGCATAGTAAATCTCTTTTAAGGGTTCTGGACACCAAACACCCTTTCGACCATTTGAGACCGGTAAAAGAATCAAACGGGCTAATCAGATATTTGGTAACTGTTAACCGCGAAGCTAAAGTCCTTAAAGAAGGACAACCGACGAGGTGACGTAGGGTTAAGTTCCAATATCCACCCAACCCGCTATTCGACGTCCTCGCGAGGCTAGCAAGCTAATGACGCGACAAGATAGTGAGGGGCCTTGGGCGCGTGAGATGGTTATTGGATAACTATGGGGAGGCCGGGCTGTATATATATATCGCCTATAAATAGGCAAGAGAGTGGTGAACGAGGAGTGCCCCTGAGAACGGACATGAGCTGATCAAGGTGTATTAAGGGAAAGGCATGAATCGAGGTCAAAGCAAAAGCGTCCGAAGAGTAGAACCAGAGCAATGAGAAATAATCAACACCAATGGCAACAAATTGTGCTGGCTGGAAGATTCAAGACGAGTTGAAAGTCAACAGAAACATTGCATGTTGCCATTCATGAAGGAGTTGAAGTTCTCTTTAATTTATGCACGCATATTTGGCTTGTCACTAAATATCACGTGACGTAACTAGTTTATCATTACATAAATCATACCAGGCGGGCGTTCACGTATCAGCGACGTCACCGTCTGAATTTAACTGAACCGGCACTTTGAAAAAATTAATGCCGCGAAAGTATTGGTGAGGGAGAGTTTTGAAAAATGGGCAGTTCTGAACAGCTCATAAAGGTGTTTGGCGAGACTTATGAGTTCCTCAATCCGGTCTTAAAAAGAGGCACGCAACCTTAACTTCCTTCTAGTTTACACTTAAGCTAACCCTAGGTATCAAAGAGGAGATCCAGAAATCTCGCGGCGACTCTCTCGTTCAAACTCTTTCGCGACAACTCTCAGTTCAAAACCAAGGGGCTGAAAGCTCCAGGTTACATGTAATCCAGCGGGCACTGGATCTTCTTGTCGCGATCCACAATGCTTTTGTTGACTCAAGCCTGGGTATTGACATTGACTATTCCAAGGGAAACGGGCGGAGAGAAGACCCGGTTCTTGAAGATACAAAACGGCGACGGGTGATCCATGGATTGCTTGATCTTGTTTCCCTTGAGGGAATATACCCTGCGCTATCAAGTGGGGTTGGGATCCCACTTGAGCAACGGGTAATGTCCGCTCTGCCAACCGGCGTTGTTGCAAGACAACCAGATCCGACCTCCGGGAACAAGGCACATGATGAGAGACTATTACGCCTTATAATAGATAATTTAAGGCCCATTATTTGTGATAAACGCTCTGGCATCCAGTCAATAATTCTGGGAAGAATACTAGTAGACATACTGTGTGCCACTGCAGAACTCGCATTTCATTCACAGTATCTTTCCCAGGACGATATCAACGTATACGCTAAGCTATTTCAAACGATTATTGATGGGTGAGTTACTCGTATATTTCTTTCTTATATTCGCTGACTACGAATTTCCAGAACCCCTACACCATCCTTGCTACCCCTTCTCTCCACGTTCATCCAAAAAAGTTCTTCAGCATGGTTCAAAACCAGAATATTCAGCCAGTTGTCGCAGATTCTCCTCCGCAGGGATGGCGTGTTCCAAACAGTTATTTTTATTGCCTCTCAGTTTGCCCCGGCTTTAGGGCAAAACGTGGAAACATCGCCCTCCAATGGCCCTCCAATTACTGTGCAGGCCATCATGCAGACGTCTCGTTTGCTATCTTCTGTTCCTCAAACAGTTCCGGCTGACGACTATTTTTGTAATATCTCTCCAAAATTGCTAGCTCTTTTAGATAGTGATGAATCAGGACTTCAGAAAACAGCCTCTTATGTGATTGGCAGTGGAATACTCGGAAAGCAGTCATATGGGGCGCCAGGTGCGATAGGATATAGAATATTTGTGAAACCCATCTTCGACTCACTTCACGGTAATCCGACAGGGGAAGTTGCTTCGTGGCTGAAGCCGTTTTCTTTAGACGGCACCCTCTTGAACGAGAGCTCACTGGATAACCTCGAGGGTGTAATCCTCATAGATGAACCGAAATTGCTTCTATCCCTTAATAGGCTGAGCGCTCTGGTTTTATTGCACCCAAACCCGGGTCTTTTAAAACGCCTGATTCAACCTGTCTTACTGCCTCTCTGGGCGCTGAAGTGCTATGCCAAAGAGCATCAAAGATCATTCTGGTATGACAAGGTTTCCACTCTGCTGAAAACCTTTTTTAGTGTATCGACTGGAATAGGGAGATATAAGAAACTGGCCGATCATATCCTATGGGATGGGGGAAATACCTGGACCTATGGTCCAGGTCAAGAAGGCGGGATTTCTGTCAGGAAACGTACAGATCCCGGGATTCAGGAGCAATTTAACCCAATGCAGCTCATATCCCTCTTAGATGGCCGCATTGATGGCATTTTAGAGCTGCTTTCCAGTGATCCTCAAAGTGAGGAGCTTGTAGGAGACATGTTTCTTTATGTTAGCCAGGTGTGGCTACTAGGGCCTCCAGAACAACCTGATCATAAACAGCAGGAAATTCTACGGGCCGGTAAAGATTTACAATCCACGTTGCAAAAGCTTACAAGTGCCAAGTTTACGGAGAAATTACTGGATAAATTCAAGGACAGTCTATCCCGACACCCTGACAAGATACTGGGTATAATTGAGCAGCTTATACGAAGCGGAATCACGTCGAGGGTGAGTCAAGACGAAGGGAAACAGAAAACTGCATCGTCCCGATACTTGGGGAATATGGTTGAAAGCGGCCGTGAGGACATTGAGCAGGATAACCCCGAGGAATCAGAGTCATTGTCAGCTGCATTCAGTCTTCTTTCCACCATCCTCACCTCCCCCGATTTTTCGTTGTCAGAAACATTATCCCCGGTCGTTCGAAGGATAAAAGCCCAGCTAGGCAAGCTGCTACCAAAACTCCCGCGCTCTCTTGTTCAGCCCGCAACTACCGCATCGATGCTCCTTGAAATCACCCTTACCTCTTCATTATCTGCGGGAGAGAAATCGGAGACAGTTTCTTCGCGGATATCTGACCTCGAAATTCATCGCCAAGTTCTCGAGCATCTCTCATCTCCATTACCCCCCATAAAGGCTGAGGGTCTTGCCCTTCTCTCTCGCTTGATCACCGAATCATCCCCTGTTCTCGATATACCTGCAACACTTACTCTTCTACTTTCTCTAATAACTAATTCAAATTCCGAATCTTCTTCAAACGACGAATTCATTTATATAAATGTCATTAAAATTATCGGAATGCTTGCATCAAAGCACCCACGGACCGTAGTCAAAACTTTGACAGAGCGCTATGCAGATAGAGGCGAAGAGTATACCCTGGACCAACGGTTAAGGATTGGTGAGGCGTTGTTGCGGACTGTTCAGGAACTGGGCGGCGCTTTGGTTGAAGATACCGCCAAATTACTTGGCGAAACTATGATTGCGGTAGCTGGGCGACGAGGTAGGAAGCCATTTGCAAAGAGGGTTAGGGAGGAAATATTAGAAAATGAATTAAAGAAGAGGACGGGAGGAGGTGAAGAAGACATATTAGATCATGAAGCCGCGGACCTAATGCAGCAGATAGACGAAGTGATGGACTCAGACACTGAAGACCCAGCGCGCATTGCCTATTCAGTCAATATAGTTAATGCCTGGGCCGCTGGTGCCGCATCTGACCTGGAACCCGATGACCTTCGTGTCCGCGCATCCGCTATGTCCATCTTAGCGTCAGCTATCCAAACGAATATCGCAGGCCTTGGACCCTCCATCTCATCTTCTTCGATTGACCTGGCCATATCAACCCTAAATCTTGAACGTGGCCAGGAAAGCGCCATCTTGCGACGAGCTGCCGTTGTCTTACTTCTTGATCTCGTCAAAGCGCTCGACATGGCAAGGGAAAACGGAGTTAACCTCGGTTTTGGATTCTCCTATATTGAACACTCCCCAGATTCCAACGGTCAGCGAGGACATCCAAATGAGGGATCCATTGGGAATATTCCCGATATGCTGCGCGTCCTAACATTCGTGGAGAGCAACGAAACAGACCCTATCGTGCGTGGGCACATACGAGTTCTCATAGAGAGTCTGGAGGCATGGCTTGAAAAATCATTGTTGTGGGGTGTAAGGTCCTGCGAGGGAGTTGGGGAACCCAGGTTCGAGCTAGGAGATCAACTGGCTGGGTTGGATATTCATCCACATCTTGATAGTAGTGGTGCTGGTCAGCCGTTGGTAGGGGGGCCACGGATAGAGGAAATTGAATAGCCTTCCATCTTAGATCTTGAGCAGCTGTGCATGTCCTGGTATGTTGAATTTTTGCAACCTCAAACGCACCACCTGCGGATGATTTGGCTCTTTACTTTTTATTCTCCGTTGCATCTTTGTTTGCCGTACACAGCAAATGTAAACCCACCAGTTTCAATGTGCATCATAATTTCTTCGCATGGTTCTAGCAAGTGACATGTAGCATTATTCGGAGATTTGACCAGGTTCCCATAGGAACCTCCGGGGCATGAGGAGGGAGCAGAAAAACGTCCCCAATAGCTCTTCTGGACAGAGCTTGAATAGAACATACTTTACCAAGTAGACAATTTTCCTCTTTGAATAACCCTGTGTTTAATGATACAAGGGTAAACGCCTCACTCCCCACTGCCATCCCCTAATTTCATCACCAGAGAAAGAGAGGAACAAATGAAGTGGAAAAGAGGTAACAAGACATGAAGCTTAGACAACACTCATCCCGCAGCCACCATACTCTCAACTACGTCCACCAAATCCCCCACGTCCTTCTCTCCCTCTTTTCCCGCGGCCTCCATTGCCTTGCCAGCGGCCACCCTCATTCCGAGAGCCCCGCCCCCCTCCTCTCCCCTTCCCTTTCCCAAAACGTCCATATTGCGGCCGGAACCGTCTCTCCTCTTCCGGGAGTGGACCAGCATCAATACGAGCACGACGTTCCTTATCACTGATATGGAACTTATTTTCAATCCCAAGGAGTTTGCAGAACTCTGCTGTTTGTGGGTTTGTGTATTCTGGTGGCATCTCGTTCGTCGTGATCGGTACAGCAGGGTCATAGACGGGCGCCGTGATGGAGAAGTTATGCGGAACGACCATTTTGCCCCGTTTCACGATGTTCTCTTCAACCCATTCTTCAGCAGAGAGGATTTCCGGCTTGTAGCGGGCATCACCTTTATTTGGTGGGATTGACACGCTGGGGTCGCCAAGTGTAAGATCGTCAGCAAAGGCTCGAGTGATGGCGAGCCACTCTTTGTCATATTTCAACTGGTACGGGCGGCTCTCTTCTCCTCCAGCACCTCCATCCGGTAGCGATATCGTAGGATACTCAATGAGCTGTATAAATTTCCTTTTTCCCTCGCATTTATCCAGGGCAATGAAATTGGTTTCTGTATTTTTGATGGTTTCTGGCAGTTTAGGGTCGAAAATTGGCAACTGATCTGGTGGAAGAGATGACATCTGGTTCGGCTTCCGAAAACTTGCTGGTAGCTGATCGCGAACATCGGTAGGCACCTCGTCTGATTGTGCCGCCTCGCCTACATTGTCAGGGGCCAAAGTGGAAGATATGTTTTCTGCTTCCACCCTCTGTGGTGAGCTATCACAATTAGTTTCCATTTCATCGGCAATATTGGGCATAGACTTCTTAGAGTCCATAGTTCCGGACTTTTCTGAAGTTTCCGATGAGGTGTCAAGATCAATATCAATTTCATCGGTATTTTTCACTCCAGGCGTTTCCACAGCTCCCTTTTGCTGCGCAGCTTCATCACGAATTGATGGTTGCTCCTTATCGAAGCCCACTTTGGTAATGTCCTGGATCTCGCGTTTTAGACCACTGTCTACAACTCCGACACTTTTCCAGGTAAATTGGCAATTTACCTCTGGTCTACTTATCAGACTAGCCTCGATCTGTCTCTCATGTTCTGTTGCCTCTTGCATCAGGCGAGCCTCATCCTCCGCATCTTGTTTCGATGCAACTGTGTGAAAGTATTGCGAGGCCGATAATTGTGCTGAACCAAACGGGGTAGGGGGTTCTTTGGTTGTAGACGGCGAAACGACGACATCATCTCCCAATGGCGTCATTTGAGATTCACGATTTGGGCCAAGCCTATCACTCAACACGGGGGGCTTATAATCACCATGCACCAAACGAGCCGTGTATTTGCAATGGAGGTGGGCGGAAAACCAGTGCGGAGGTCGCAGGCGATCCAAAACATATCTCGCTGCAACACTGCCTAATTTTCCTGCTTGAGCATCCGCTTCAAATAGGGGTTTCATTTTAAAAAGTTTTTTGAAGTTGCCGTGCCATTCGATACCCTGCGGCCAGTCATGGCTTAGACCAAGATCGACTTGGGTTCGAATTTGCAAAAGCTTGCGAACATCCAATTCCCTAACATGGTAGATGCTTTGTTTGTCATCGCGATTATAAGGAAGTCTTTCGAAATGGGGTTTCCGATAATCATATCCTTTCCAGATCCCAGAGATACCGGCTATTCTAAGGGGCCCACAGCGGATAACATTTGCAGCTCCCAGATAATAAATATTAGGGGCTACCCAGCCACCGTAGTACAACTCGAACAGGTGGTTGCTAGCTTCATGATTTCCTCCCACAAAAATGGTCAAATATGGCGCGACACGGGAACCACTGTAGTATTCATGGAAATCCCCGATTTTCTTGTATTTCTGCGGGACTGACATGCAGCTTAAATCGTATGAATTGCGGACCGCCTATACCAGAATGTAAGATAAAGAATGTTTACATGTGTTTGCAAATCAAAGGAATAAGAACTGGCCTGAAAGTCTCCACCAATGATAAGAAGATCCACACCATTCCATCCCTTGAGTTTTGCTGCTTTGTTTACTGAGGCATAGATATCATGGAGTTTACCATGCCCCTGATGGCTGTTAGCATTGGGTTCTCATAACATCAAATCATCAATATGCAGCCAATAAGGCAGAAGGGAAACCCTACACAGCCTTCCAGAGCCACTCTCAGGCTCTGAGACGCATTACTGCTCTGCATCCTGAGCAGTCTTAAATGTTGATATCTGTTCTTTGTGGTGCCCAGTTGAGGTCGTGAACCTGTAAACCTATACAAATGTGAAGAAATGGCCATGTGCTGTGAAAAGAAAAAAGTACAGGATGAAGCTGAGAGGATTGACATTTATAGCCAGAGGTCCTTTAGATTCCTTTGTTATGGAGGACGCATTGCTATGGGTGTTACTAATAAGGGGTTGTTGAGGATGTAAAGATTTAGAGGGATCCTGACTGCAGGGATTTTTCACTTTCTGCAGCGGTGGCTTTTTCAGTGAGAAACAACTTAACTAGTTATTTAACGTTAAAATCGCTTCATCTTAACATTGTCAATAATCAAAACATTTTGACTGATAGGGCCTTTCTCTCGTTATATTTTAATATTAAAAAACTATCACCTCCAATAGTGTGCTACATTTCATCTAACATGGCTTCATCCGTATCTGCCACACAGCTGAAATTTCTGAAAAACTCCGCGCATTATCTCGCCGCCCAGAGTCGTTCCACCTCCTCTCATCTTCTATCAGTTCACAACCAGCTGCTCCGCGATAAATCGAAGCGGTTGTCTATCACAAATCACCGAGAATTCTGCGGTGCCTGCGGGAGCATCAGGACATCCCATTCTTCAAAAACTATCAGTATCAACAAAAATGGAGTGAAAAAGAATCTCAAGGGAAATCGTTCTCCGAAACAGACACTTTCAATTGACCCTCCCCTCGGAGTGATATACAAGTGTCTACGATGCCATCGCCGGAAATTTCAACGCCTACAGAGTACTACCAAACATACAGAATCTAAAAAACAACGTCTAGGAGCAATTGCGTTCGCAACGGAGATATCCTCTTCAGCTGGGAGCCTCACAGTCGCGGAGCAGACCACGCAATCACCAGCCGCCACCACGTTACAGAAATCCACAGAGAACCTCAGCAGCAAGAAGAGAACCAAAGCACGCAAGAAACAAGACCTAGCGGCAGCCCTCGCAACAAGAAAACAGCGTGCGCAGTCCCAAACCGTGTCGTCGTCGTCGGCGCTGGCTCTGCTCGACTTTCTCAAGCAGTGATTGTCCGGAGTGTGGCTTATCCGACCCGAACCCAGAACGGTTTAGCGCGGGGTATGGTTGGTCTAAGCCCAGTTGGGTTTAGCGTCATCACCACCACGTTCTTAATTTTCATGGTTTTTCGACTCCAGGAGAAAACAAACCAGTTTTGCGTTTGATATAGCCGCAGATTTAGCCAGTTAACTACCAGACATCTCTATTACACCAGGGAAGAGGGGAATTGTGATCTAATATCCATACATTTGTTGATCATTTTATAAGTTGATATTGCGTCGCACCTAAATCAGAACAACCGCCAGCTACGAAATAAGGAGGAAACGAAAGCCCGGCAACCTTTTCCCTCAATATTCCTTGATCTTCCCGCTTTCAATTTTTATAAATATTGCTGCCAGCAACGAGATCGAAGAAGCTCCAGCCTCCCAGACCATCCCTACACCGAATACAGAGAGCAAACAATCAGAAAAAAAATTCCGAACGTCCAGATGAGAAATATGGACCTCAACGATGCTGCTCAGAAGCAGGAGGCCGGTAAGGATGAGAAGGGGAGTCACAACAAGATCCAAACAGATGACGATACGGGGCTTATGCAGTTGGAGAGTATGTGTATGAACTGCCAGCAAACTGTATGTTTGCCTCCTTTCTGTCAAGCCTAGCTAAGCCTTGTTTAATTTGGTTTCCATAATCTAGGGAACTACGAAACTACTATTGCTTAAAATTCCCTTTTTCCGCGACGTTCTTTTAGAATCTTTCGAGTGTCCCCACTGTTTCTTCAAAAACAACTCCATTAAATCTGCAGGCGAGATCCAAGAGCATGGCACTAAGTATACACTTGAGGTAACAGACAAGAGCGATTTCGAACGTCAAGTTGTCAAGGGTGACAGCTCAGTATTCCGGCTGGAAACTCTGGGTATTGAAATGCCAAAGGAGTCAGGGCAATTGACAAATATTGAAGGAATCCTGACCAAAATTCTATCGCAGTTGGAAGCTGAACAACCGAGTCGCAAGGTGGTTGATCCAGAGTTATACAAGGCACTTGATGGCATCATTGGGAAGCTAAAACTGATGATTGAGGGGGAATCCTTCCCGTTCACCGTTTCCCTCGATGACCCTACGGGCAATTCATGGATTGCGCCAGCCCCACATGACGAAGGAAGCAAATACAGGCGCAAAGGCTATCCCCGAACTCGAGAGCAAAATGAGGAGCTTGGGCTTTCCGCGGAAGAGGAAAAGAAGCCAGATGCGAATGCCAACATGGCCATGTCCTCATCCGCAGGTGATCCCGAAGATCTTGATATCATTGACGGACAAGTTTATACCCTGCCCTCCGAATGTCCCGGATGCAGCAAGGTCTGTGCGGTCAACATGCAGAAAGTTGACATCCCGCATTTCAAGGAGGTGTTCATCTGGAGCACCGTCTGCGATCACTGCGGATACCGCACCAACGAAGTGAAAACAGGCGGTGCCGTCCCCGAAAAGGGACGAAGAGTCACTCTCGAAGTAGCCACGATCGAAGACCTGTCCCGCGACATCTTAAAGTCAGACACCTGCGCCCTGTCAAGCAGCGAGCTCGACCTCTCCGTCCAGCCAGGCACGTTGGGAGGCAGATTCACAACAGTTGAAGGTCTTCTGACCGAAGTTCGCGACCAGCTACACGGACAGATTTTCGAGATGGGAGATGAGGACATCAAACCTGGTGACTCCATGCAAGCAGACGACAAGGCGCTTTGGGATCTGTTCTTTGCACGACTCAATTCCGCCATCAGGGGTGATTTGAAGTTTACGATCACGCTGGAGGATCCGCTGGCTAATAGCTATGTGCAAAACCTCTATTCGCCAGAGCCAGACCCGCGACTTAAGATTGAAGATTACAAGCGCACGGATGAAGAGGAGGATGAATTGGGTTTGAAGGATATGAAAACTGAGGGCTACGGGGAGGATAGTGAAGCTATAGTCGACGCTCCGTCGGCTGAGAAGGAACAGAAATCATAACAATTTTTGATATTTTGCTTCATTTTCTTTTGTTTAAAAATGGAAAAAGAATATAAGTTTGCTATCAAGTTGACCCTCTACGAAAGCGATGGATATGGACGATATGGCGACACGATATTTGCTTCTTCAGTTTTTCTATGAACTTGCATAGGTGACTCTATTTACTCACCATCTCCCCTGGACCTTATGAGCCTCTTAAAACAGCTTACCCCCGTTCATCTACAAAAAACACATTCTTGTCTACTGGGAAAGGAAATAAAACCGATCTTTTTACCACTAGCACCATGTTGGCTCCGCGTGAATTTTTTTTTCCCCTCGTAAAATTTAGAAATAAATAGAATAGCTCCCATGAAGCAAGGACATTCCAACTTCACTGCACAGGTTACTTGGTTTATTTCTTTGTATCTGCATATACTGGCTTCCTGACCGCCAGCTGTGTCAAATATTGTAGCTAGTAAACAGCCACGGCACCTCTCACTCCATTCAAAGTACCAGTCATCTCTCTCTCCGTTGTTTGGGCAGGTTATTCTCCTGATGTATTCGGTCAATGGACTCAACCCAGGTGCTCCGGGTCAAAAGTGCCCATCCCTCCTCGTTATTCCGTTCTTATTAACCCGAACCGAGTCGAGTTAAGTCGTCGCAGATCATGCCTCCTCGAAATCTGCGCACGATTGGGTTTATCGTATGGGCTGCCTGCGATCGTATAGTGTCCATATCATGGTTTTGCGCTTTGCATCTCCTGTATTTAAAAGCTAGAAGGTTAACACTTCATCCCTCGGGAACACGAAAATAGGGAACACGAAAATAACACATATATATAAGGATATTCATACATCAAACATGTCCAATCCGGCCAAACAATATTCCGTACTCAACTCCCCGCCCAACATAAAATCAACCCATCACACCGCAAACGGATTCGCATGGATCGTCACCCTCTCAATCCCCACAGCCTCCCACCCGTTCTCCTTCACCTCCTGCTCCGACAACGAAGCAGGCTGCACAACCCTCCCCTTCTTATCAATCTTCACCTTAGCTTTCTCCAACCTCTCCAGCACCACCCCGCCTGGCTCCCCCTCCCCGGCAGCCAACACTTTACCAAACACGGTACTCTTCCCATCCAGATGAGGCGCCGGCGCAAACGTAATGAAGAACTGGCTCCCATTCACTTCCGTCGTCTCCACAGCTCCAGAGGCAGATTGGGTCTTTAGCGATTTGCTAGCCATGCTTAGCATGCCGCGGGTATTGTGGCGGATGGTGGGGAGGTGGATTTCATGGGCGAGAGGGGCGGGATGGTAGATTGATGTGCCACCCTTGGGGATCTCGAAGGGGAGGGGGGAGGCTGGTTTGTCTGTTTTGGAGAGGGAGATGTCGCCGCCCTGGATCATGAAGGTGGGGATTAAGCGGTGGAAGGGGGTGTTGTTGTATGCGCCTGCAGCGCAGAGGGCGAGGAAGTTCTAAAGATTATCAGCTTCGGTTGGCATGGTGAGCGAGAGAGAGAGGGAGCGCTCAAGATTGGCTATCTTGGGGGGGAGGGTACATACCTCTGCAGTCTTTGGTGTTGCTTCGTGGAATACTTCTACTTTGAGATCGCCATGGGTGGTATGGAGCTGGTTGACAGGGAATATGTCAAGCAGTGGTCAAGAAGAGATGCGGGGAAAACGGGTGGTTTCTAGACCAATTGATGGGTTTGTTAATGGCTTACCGTTACTGACATCCTGGCCAAAACCCCCTTATCAACTGCATTCGATAGGCTGGTGAGGATCGTATAAGTCTGCGACTTGTTCGAGTTACTCCACTGATATAGTGAGGGACGTTTGGGGGTAAATCTCTCAAGATGAGTCTGGCAGAAGCTATTCCTATTTCGGCATAGCGGCGGGGGTTCTTAGGCGGTTGGAATATAACTATACAACAACGACTTAACCAAAGGCAACAGATGGATAAAAACTCCATACGGATTTAGACTAATAGGCAAGACGAGGGGAGAAAGGCAGATACCTAATCGCTAGATAGGATCTTTCCCAGTAAATCATAATTCATCGCGATTCAAGTAGATTGGGCAGCCTAATTCCCTTTCAGACAACATTTTCTATGGTAGGCATGCATATATTTATGACAACAAGAAATAAATAAATCATGGTTTAGAATCCGTAACATCATGCTATCCAGAATCCCACCTATTCTACGGAGAATGGCAATCAATTTGCCCACACAACTCATATCTAAAACGGATGTGGCATTCAGCCTCATTTCAAAGCAACGGTTGTACAGTTATTGTCCTGTACGGGGATGTAGAACATAGCGGAGCGCACCCATTTCCCAAGCACAGAGCGTAAGTCATTAAATTATGTATGACTAAAAAAGAGCTGATTTAGCAGCAGAGCAGTTCGATTAAGGAAGAGCGGATCTTCCCTTAGCACACGTTCTGTTTCAACGGGTATTCCGCAAGTGAAGCATGCAGGTAGGTATCGATTTCGGTTCCGAGGCACTATGTATGTACATACATCTGTGTGCTACATTGGCTCGATCGGTGTAGATGGAAGGCGGTGGAATAATTTTGTAATTCTGTGGTGTTAGACACTCATTGCCGATCCTGCTGGAAACGGGGATGATGAGGAACTACTGCAGATATAACTAACGTAGCTGAATCCAGAGATAATTCGTGCCGGATTAGTTCTGCTGACGCCTTGTTAGATACTCCCTCCCGTTGTTGGAATGGCAGTGAGCTCCTCCACCAAAGTCTTCCGGAGACAATAGAAAGAGCGCATCTAAAGTATCCTGTCCCTAATTTTTTTTTTTTTTTTTTTTTTTTTTCTTGTTTGCGTCTTTCCTGGTCAATTGGTAATCCGTGGAGGTCCGTGGAGGCATCCCATAGTTTAAAGGCCAGGTGGCTGCAATGGCTACCCGTTATGCCATAGTTGACCCCTTAAATATGAACTCTCCTTGTTGAAGCTTATTTTGTTTCAACTCGAGGGAATATCTATGCGGTATATGGAGGCAGTGACCATAAACTCTCAACCCAGTGAACCTGATGATCACGACATACCATCCCAATCTTGGTATATACATTTTCAAAGCGCGGAGTTAAAACGCTGGGAATTCCAGGATTAATAATGACACCAACATACCCAGAGTTTCCATCATCCAGCAAGGCGATGATAAATACGTGGTGTTGGTGGATGGGTAATCGGACAATTGCAAATTGATGATTTCATTTGAGCAGACCGTATTTTCCTTTCGATTCCGCATGATCCTCCATAGCGCGAGTGTCCTGGCAAAGAAATTTGTGGGTCCCGTCAGGCCCAAGGCAGCAAGTGACAGGACATACAATCCCTGGTTCTGGCTCGCGTGTTGGCCAGAAGTTTTGAATGCGAGAGGTAAGAGAAAAGTTTAACCTTAAAAAAAACCCCTTCTGGTTCCGCTGCTTTCCGAGTCAGATATGGGATTCTCAACTTCTTTGCAGACCAGGTGGTTAACTTTGGAAGTGTCAATGACTATTGGAGTCATATGAAGGATGGGGTTTGTCACGACTGGATTTTATTTAAAGTGGATGCTGGACAGGCCGTTCCTGTAACTTATGCAGTGCAGTTAGTTGCGTTTGTTTGGGGTGGTTTAGAGTAACTAATTACTGGCCGAAGATGCGATTAACTCGTGAGCCCCGCCAGAAGCGGGAAGGAAACGTTCCCCGTCCTCCGCCCTCTAGGCATGGCTGTTAATTCATTCAGAATCATAGGGCAACTTTGTTGAATATCTCTTTTGAACTGAACATCCAATTTCCGTGGGTTTAATCTTTGTGATGGTAAAGTCGGTGCTGTTACGGTACACACAACGTATCCGTGCGCCGATGTTATGTACCGGGTACGGGCCGAGAGTCTCAACTTGACTCTGGGGTCGCCCCTGCCAAGACCCGATCCTGGGTACCAAGTACCTGGCAGCCTGTATTGATACAGCAATCATACAGTCAAATACATACGGAACAAACATGAATAACGGACAAACTCTTCCACATCAAAAACCAGCAATTTTAAGGACTCAGTGGTCGTTGTTGTTGTTGTTGTTTTCGTTGTTGTTGTTGTTGTCGTTTGTTGTTGGTGTTTGGCTGAGGGGGTGATTGGAATTCATAGATTGGGTGAAAACGGGGCAGGCTGCCCTTCTTCAAGCCCTTCCACCCACTAATCGTCAGACTCGCTGTGTGTTTAGTTCTGTGCCACTCTCTTCTTCCTTTTCTTCCTCTTCTCTTCTTCTTCTTCCACTTACCAGCAATAAAATAATAACTGCTCCGCACATTGCTGCGGGTGGTCTGTTGCCAACCGTCTAGACGCTTTACCGGACTTTTGTCTCAAGCTTCTCCAGGCTCCCATGGTAACTTAAGCCCCTCTCAATCCGCCGTCAAATTGACTGGTCCTGTCAAATGTGGACCCGCCCAGCCAGCAATAAATAAAATAATAGGCGTGCCAGTCAGCTAACCAACCTGGAACTCCGTTTGTCGGCTGCGCTTCTCGTCCCGTCGTCACCATCACGGTTAGTGTCAGCCACCACTGCGGTTGCACCGTGTTCCAGGCGGAGGCCGTGTTTTCCTCCAACCAACCCCTACCTAACCCACCACCGCCTCTCCACCATCAACTCCAAGCCAACCCCATCTCCTGGCCACCGGAATCTTCTTGTCTTTCTGCTCTACCTAATCTCCCAGTTGACATCCCACACACGCCCTCTGTTCTGGTCCTTCTAAGCGCCGTGCCGCGATTCATCACATATCCCCCTCCTCCTCCCCTGCGACCAGGAGCCAGTACCCGCCAAGCCAGCGGATGGTGGGAGAAGACCGGGCGCATATTCCTTCTCGATCCTCGATCGCCCATACGCTAACTCTAAGCTAACCGCAATCAACGATCTCTGCACCCGCCGCAGAACATCCCGAACCCCCTTCCCGCTCCCCGATTCACTTCTTATGGTGAGTTAGGAGGAAGCTCTGGAACAAGATGGCCGTATTCGTCCGTGTGTCGGGCCCCCCCAATGGTAATTTTCTCGTTGGCTACCCCGGCATATCCGCGACCCTGGTATGTTCCCCACCCGCTCCCATGCACGTCACTTAACGCCACAGCCAACTCGCATTTTCCATCCCGGGAAAGCATATTTGTGAGGCCTAGGAAAGCAAGCGCTTGTCTGTAACTTTGCGTCCATTGCTAATCACTTTTTATTCTTTTACACGTTCAGCCGCGCATTGAAGGCAAGGTTGAGATTCGCCCCAGCACCGGTGTTTCCGCTCCAGTCCACGTCTCCATGGTCACAATATGTCTCCAGCGACGAGAAACCATACACCCGTCGGCAGATTCAGTGACAAAAAGACATCTGGCTGCCCCTCGGAAGGAACTAACAGATATTGTGGGGAAGGAGATGCTACTATTTCGATGTGCAATGGGACGTGACCATGAAGAAATCATCGCAATGGACCTCCCTTTCGTGCTTTTCATTCCCTTCGGTCGAGGCGGACAAGAAGCGTCAAGACGACTACCACCAGCAAGTCTACAATTGCCCAGTCGAACAGCAGAGACATACTACGAATTGGTTGTAATGGTACAGCAGGGTCCATCAGACCAGAGGAAATACGCCTTCCCCGTCCCAATCTCTAGATACGATACCCTTTCCACATTTGGCATGTATAATCGGCCCGAGTCATCGGAGAAAGTCACAGACCACCTAGTAAGGCTGGGAATATCCCTCCCACGGTGGTCGTACGGACCCCTGGACCCGATCAGCGTATACGTCAAACTCTCACCCAATCCGGACTGGATAAACAAAGCGCGACGGGTTACAATACAAAAAATCACCATCTCCATCGACGAGGAGATAATCTATAACCACGAAGGCGACGAGCCGCAACGAAAAACCAAAACTCTCACAAAACGAACGGAGAACGTTAATTTGAAGCTGCCGGAGGCGGGATATATCTCAAATCTAGGCCTTGTATTTCCCTCAAGAGATCTAAGAGATTCAGAGGGCATCCTGCCGCGGGGGAAACCAGCGTTCCCGATGTACGCTGTTAGCGGATTTACCACTACTGCGTCCCTATATAGGATTGAATACTACCTAACTGTAAAGGTGCGATATACTATCCTTAACCTTGTTCTTATCTTTCCATAATCAGCCCCATTCAAACCTTCCATTGTGACCCCATCCACTAACATTTCACCAGGCTCACCTAACCTCAGCACGAGACATCGTGCTCCGGCAGCCAATCGTAGTGTGCCCACTCGACCACGCAGGCTGTAAAGAGGAAATGGAAGCCATCGAGCAAGCCGCCCGAGATGCCAGACATATCAACCCCGACAATCCCATGCTGCCACTCCCCACCATCATTCGCGTCCATGACCCGCAAGCCCGGAAGTATCTGGGCATTGCTATTGTTGGCAATGTGAAGAAGCCGGTGATTGATTGAATTGGGCTATTCGTACATACATGCAGCCTGTTCCAGCGCATGTGCGTTTGTTCGCATCACGCAGGAGAAAAACGAACTTGAACGGGAACTCGAAAACGAAATATACACTTCACACCTATCTCCTGCCTATTGACGGTGACATTCTGATCTAATGTTTTAGGTCAATGCCATCACCACCATATATCCATTGTCCATCCATCCACCCGTCCTTCCGGGGTCATGTCGAGTTCTTCTTCCATCCATCCCATAATGGGAACTGAAATAATGCTCATGCATTAAAAATGAACAAATCAAAGAAATATGCAAGGAAGAGAGATTAAAAGTTTATGTGAAAACCGGGGGTGGATCTTAAAAACAACCAAAGAGAAGTTGGAGGATTAGAGATGTTAGGATTAGAAAAGGATATTGGGGGAGAGAAAATGGAAAAGAAGAGAAGAGAAGAGAAAAAAAAGATGGAAACATCCCCAACATGCAGGTGAAGCAAGGTTTGACTGCTTGATTTTGATTTGATTTTTATTTGACTATCTAATCATGATATATGACACATCATCCCGAAATGCTTCTTTTCACTTTTGTTTGACTTCTTTTTGCTTCTCTATTCTATCTCGGCACATCTCATACACCCCGCCTCCCCAAAAGCCGTTCTCATCCCATCTCACAATACATCCCTTCTTAACTTGACCTCGCTGGCCAGCTGGGCTGGCTAGCTGGCTTCTGCACACTCCTAGCCATCATCTTATTCCTGATGCCCGCGCACCCCTTCTTGTCACACCACACCTGTCGGTTTTTGATTCCTCCCTTCTTCGGCCCCTTATCATCCACTATCAACTTCCGCAACAAACGTTGTTATCTACACAAACCCGTTCGCATTTTACGAGGTGCTATTTATGATATGGTACCTGTGGTATATTTTGTCTACGGCTATACGAAACCCCAGGCTCAGGGATTCGGGATTTTTCTGTTTCTTTCTTTTCTTTTCCACCTGGATATGACTTTTTGCTGGCTTTTTCGTTTGTGATTCTTGTTTGCATCTGCCACTAGCATTGGAGTACTCATTGGGGGTTCCATTTTGATTCGATTCATTAGCGTCTTTTTTGTCAAATTTCTGTCTTTGTTATTTTATTTTTGTGATGGATGAAATGATCGAATGGAAACTGGACGCATGAGCAGGAACGGGAGCAGGCGCTTTGATTTGGCTTTTTTTTTTTTTTTTTTTTTTTTTTTTTTTTTTTTCATTTCATTTTATATTCCCCCCTTTAAAAGTGACCCTCTTCTTTTCTTGATTGATTTGTTGACTTCTTTCTCCTCCTCCTCTTCTTTCTTCGTTTCTATTTCTTATTATATCCACTTCTAAGCAGCTTTCTACCTTCCACTTCATCTTTGGCCTGTCCATTTTCCAATACTCTAATCTTCTTGAACCCCCTTTTTATCCTTTCGCCTTCGTACTTTTCATCTTGGGAACCCTTCCTCCCCTTTTGTTATCTTCTTCTTCTTTTTCTTCTCTCTCTTCTTCCTCCTCTCCCTCCTCTCATTTTTTATGTACTCTTATTCATAATTCTCCTGCACGGATATGAATATAACATATGATATGCGGGCTATGCAATTAAGCCCTTTTGAATTGAATGAATGACCAATTCCACGTAATTTCTTGGTGAAAAGGTGCGGTGGAGGAATATAATATCTAATGATAAAAATAAGTATAATCTTGTTTACCCCTCTGTAGGTTAGGACATTCCTTACGATATAGTACCTAGTTATGTAGCTTTATCCTGAAGTCTATAAGCCCACGTACAAACCCAACCCTATTGTCCTCACTTCTCAGTTTATACAGCTATCTTCTTTCAAACACGTAACGCCTTTTCCAACAGCTCTCTCAACCCCTCAATGATGTTTTCACCATCGCTACCACTACTATCAACCCGCACACAGCTCAATTCCACACTCTCACTCTTCCTCTCCCTCTCCAACTCCCGAAGAATACCTTCTCTCAACATATCCAGCACTGCAGCGTATTGGCTAGACGAAGGCCCGAAGGAGGAGAGGGTGTTTGACAGGTTTGTGGATATCTAAGAGGAGTGGGTATACGTAAGGGGTCATGAAAAGGGATATGGAATAGAAAACGATAGAATCTAAAAGGCCTGTTAGGTAGTTAAAAGAGCTTACTTGAGATATCAGATGGTGATTGACAGTGTCTGAGGCTGGTGGCATTTTATATCCCAGAGTTGTTACTTTAAACAGCGAGGAACCGTGCGGATGGTTAATAGATGTGGTGAAAGGGGTGGCTTTAACCAGGAGTTTAGCAAGGGAGTTATGGAATACGTCTGAAGGACAGGCTGAGTTATTAGGATATATATTTTTCTATTAATTCTTTATTTCTTCTTTTATATGTTTATATAGAAAAGATCCTTCTAGGATTTTTCGTTCTTGAGGGGACTTTAGGGTAAAGAAGTTTTCCTATCGATTAACTAAGGATTTCTTAAATATTTAAAGAACTCTAAGCTGCAGCATCAACGTAACATCCCTGAACCGCTACGACGCAAGTCAAAATAACATCTACAAAACAAATTAACGTTAGCAGGAAAACTTCTCAATAACAGTCTCTCGTCTAACACTCAAATACCTAAAATCCCAATCCCGAACCTAAATACGCATATACATGGCGGATGCCGACGAAGATGCCCTCATCCATCCTACCTCCGCACAAGACCAAATCACACACATTGACCAGGACCTATCCGACGAAACCCAAGACTTCCGCTTCCTAAACTCTCTCTCCTTGTTCGTATTTTCTATCGCGTCCTCCACGATTAAATTAAATAGTTGTTAGTCCGCTGACCATCAACCATCTCACCTAGACTCCCGGACCCCACCCAACCCGCCTCCCTCCCGCGCCGTGGAGAAAAGGACTTCGAACCGAACCCGACACTGCGCCAGGCTGATGTTCTCGCCGCGTCGCGGGATGCTATGCACAATGCGCTCGCATATCCGAGGCTGCATAACCCGAAAACGCGAGTTGTGGGTATCTACTGTCCAACCGGATTATTGAGGCCGGCGCGGAATCCTGCTGGTGGTGAATCAAGAGCAGATAAGGATAATAGTAGCGATGAGAATGTCGCAAATGAGGGGAAGGATTTGGGAGTTGAGGAGAGGAAAGAAAAAGAGAAAGATAAGGAGAGAGATACAGAACGGTACGCTCCTCCAAGAAAGAAACCACCGCCACCCCATGGGATTGGCAATGGAACATGTGTCTGCGTCACTAGTCCACGGGGCCAGCACTTCAGAACCGTCGGGCGATCTGACCATTGGAATCGCGTGTGGCTGCTACCGGAGGAAGCGTTGTATTTGCTGGAACGAGGGAGCTTGGATATCCGATGGCCCACGCCCGCGGGAGATGATGAGCATGCGGGTGAGGGGAGAGGAAACCGAAGAGATGAAGATGTAGAAGATGTGGATGGGGGAATCCCGATGAGTTTGCAAGGGGCGTATGCGTGCCTTATTGGACGTGGGGGATTAACCTTAGAGCGGTACATTGTATATGCCGGCTTAAGGAGGGGTGGGTATACGGTGATACGGGCACCGAGTTGGGATGACGGCCCAGTTGAGCAGGCTGTTTCTTCTACGACGAGTGGAATTGAAACTCATACCCATGCTGAAGAGCGCAGTGGTGGAGGATTAATCAACCTCCTGTCCCGATTCTTCAATTCGATATACAAATCCGTCCCTACAGGATGTCTGGCCCATGGGCCTGTTATCGGGCTAGGTATACACCGTAACTATCGTAAGTCTACTCCTTCCACCCATATCCCATCCATCCATTCTTCATAGTCACAGCTAACCTCAAGAAATCTGAAACACAGACGACATCTACCGCGCCCTCTCCATAATCCCCACCCACAACCCGACCCACCCAGACCCCCCTCAACCCCCCCAAACCAACCCTCCTTACCGCCTAGCCTACCACGTCTACAAACCCTCCACCCCCTTCCGCAAATCCACCCCAGGCACTGCGGACTTCCGTCTCGCCGTCATAAACTCGCGCACAAACCCTACCCTCCCCTCCCTGCAAGACTTATCGGCGCTATTAGAAAGCACGCCACTGGATCCGCCACGGGGAGGGAAGATGGAGCGGCTGATGTATATGCGGCTGCGGCATGGGTGGCGGAATGTGATTTTGGCAGTGGTTGATCAGGGGGTTGTGAGCTTTTTGAGAGTGGCGGATGCCGGGTTTGTGGGAGTCAGGATCTATGAGGAGAAGCAGGGTGGGAGCGGGAATAAGGTGGGTAGAAGTCGGGGGGCAACTGGGGGTGGGGGGCAGAAGGGGAATGGAGGGGGTAGAAAATAGGATAGGGCAGGGGGCTCGGAGTCGGTTCAGGACTGAAAAGGAATTGATTTTGCTTAATATGGATATTTGCATCGGCAAGGTATGCCGCAAACTTTGTAATGATAGCTTGAGAATCTCATGTCTACTTATGGAGCATATGCGGGGTAGATGAAAAATTATGGACTGGGCAAATAGACGAAGAAACGAAAATAACTCAGAAGAAACTGCCACAGGGCAAAAACAAATGTATCCGCACAGCCCGGAACAGTCTTTAGTAATTCGTTTGTTGACGAACAATACCATATCGGGCCATTGGACTTGATCAGCACAGAGCAAACCAATTGCATCAGCCCCTATAGGAGATCTCCATAAGAGGTTTGTGGGAAGAACTAGCCAGTCAACGAGGCCTTTCTCACAAATACCTCAATTCCAACTCGATCAATTCTCTCAATCTTCCCATCGCAATGTTAGACGTTTCGATCTGTAGGCGCAGAAAATAACATGGGCACAAAGCAGAGGTACCATGAGTTCTGAACGTATTTGCCAGATGGAACGTGATGCGTGGTGGGTTTTCAGCTTGCATTATGTTTCCACTGCAATGGCCACTAAGAGCGTAAAATTTGCGAACCCAATGAATGATAAAGAATAAAGAACATTTATCCATCCAGATTGCCACTGATATCCAACTAAACGCCGATTGTAGCCTCTACCAGACACATTCCCGTTTGAATAAAAAGACCGAAAGCGCCCGCAAACCGTTTCCGAAAGAAAATTCCAGAAAACTAGGTGTACATGTAAAATGTTCATTTATTTAAGCTATAGACGAAACCATTAGTCGTGCATTCGAAATCATAAACAAATAGGGAAAGCAGAGAAACCATCGTAAAAAGAAAGCATACTATCCAAATAGTCCGCCGCAATCAAAAGCTCCAGACACAGCTCGAGTGGGAACTCCATGTCTGGCACGTTTTTCTGTCCTTTATTCCGCTCATTATAGAGGAAGTATTCGCAAACTTTCTCAAGCACGACTCCACTGTAGGGTCCGGATAGAAATAATAATCGATTAGCAATAACTTGGCCCCTTGGCTGTAAAGTATACCGGAAATCATTTGGGTGACAGAGGGGAATGGTTTGGATCAGGGGAAGGAAAACGGATGGCGGGTGGGAGTCCCAAGGACGAACTTCATATTCTCGAAAACACAGCGGCCGGTGACGGCTTCGGAGAAATTACCTAGTGAAATAAAAAAAAAAAAAATTTAAAAATATGCTTAGGAACCTTAGAACGATTACGCGGGGCTTGCAACATTAGAGGAGCAAAAATGCAATGGAAAATTTGGGCAAGGAATGCATTTCTATACTACTAACTTGCAGGATCTAACATGCGCCGTATCGTGCCAGAGACACAGGCAGCGTTTCGGGGTATTATGAACTCGAATCCATCATTTGAGGCTAGAGTGACGAACTCCGGCGGAGCGGGTTTGGTGGACATGACTGGCAGTAAGGGCGGGGGGATTGAGGATTGGGATCTGAGAAGCTCCAGACTATCAAGGATATCCAAGGGGGAAGAGGAGGAGAAGTGGTAGCGCATAAAAAACTATACTGGTGATGTCATGATTTCGTGGTGATGTTGACCTGTTGATATTTAGAATGTTGTATGTTAGGTAGCTAAATATCCCAGATGAACATCGCGAGTTGAAAGCTGAGACGAGATGCGAGTCGCCAAGTCAGGTGACCGGCAATGTTTTGCAGAGTTTGTATAGATCGCTGGGATCAGAGATCTGGAGGGTAGAAGTTAGGGGAAGTTTTTCATTCTTTTTTGGCCTAGATACCGGTGAAAGCCCCCTGCTCCTTGAAAACTTGCTCTACTATCAACTTCTATTGTTCTATTGGATAACAATTATCTCTACCACGCGACGGCTATAGGAGGAGATTGACAGCCTAGAAATCGCGGATCGGTTGAAGTGTGCTGTGCTTTGACTGGCAATTAGGGTCATCGCTGTTCACCCGGAACAGGGGCGATTGGTTTAGTGGTATAATACCCCCTTAGCATCGCATTCCCCAACCACTGGGAACAGGCGTGGGGGTGGTCCAGGGTTCGATTCCCTGATCGTCCATTGTTGTTTTCTTTTTTTCTGTGTCTTCCAGAAGCGCAAATAATTTCCCTGTTCAACAACAACTAGCTCCAATCATTTGATATTTGGGAGTTGTTTACTTTGGCTTTGGCTGTAGCGGAACATTCGTGAACCGGATATATGGAGTTATTATGCATTGCGACAATCACAGACTACAAGCTGCTGTTCCACCTCTGTACAACTGTCAATCAACGGCATATAAGCAATTTATGGTAGTACAACATTTCATATATCATCTGATATACAGGGGAATGCGAAGCGGTCACCGGATCCTAGTTTTTTGACATACTAAATACCTAGGAGTCGTCTACCACTGGCGATATAACACCTGTTAATCCATTATACTTCAAGGTTGCAATAATGCCATTGGGGCTGCCTCAATTACGCTCGGGTTTCCAGTCCCGTGGGCTAATGGTCCGTTGCTGTCCGATCTCAACACCTTGGTGTTCCCAGCTCGGTTCAGAAACAATCAATGCGAAACCAGAAGCTAGAGCTCGGGTGATATCCCGAGACCCATGGGAGTTAGAGTGCCTTAGAAGCTTCTCGACAAGCCATGACGCAACAAACAAGCCAAGGAAACCATTGGAGTCTGCGAGACACCAAAGTCCGCCGCTGAAGGGATTAACCTGCATGGTAACGGGTGGCTCATCTGGAATTGGGTATGCCATTGCACGTCGATTTCTACGCGAAGGGGCTGAGAAGGTGATTCTTGTCGGAAGGAGTAGGAGAAGATTGGAGGAGGCTGTTAGAAGGTTAGAAGAAGAAGAAGACAGAGGAGATTACGTTGAACCGGGTCGGCCAATGGGTGAAAACAACGACGATCTTCCACAAGGTAATGGCGTGGACGTTCACAATCCGGCGCAGCGGGCCACCCCGCCTATGCAAAGTATAGAATTTGATAATCTGGTACATGACCAGCCCCATGACACAGTCACTGTGAAGGACTGTGAAATATCTGAGTTTGGACCGCGATTTACACTGGCCGTCGGGGACGTCGGCAACCCGTCATTCTGGGGGGAAGAGATTAAAAAATTAATGGTACTTTTTGCGGCTTCTCCATACATACTAACAACCAACCCCTTTCCACCCCCCTCCTTTCCATATAATACTAACGCACATATAAATACATACAGGACAACGTTGACGTTCTCGTCAATGCCGCGGGCATTTCCTACTCCTCCCTCCTCCCCTTGACTAAAGAGGAGCATATCACAGCCATGCTCCGCACGAATCTGCAAGGCACGATAGTCGCCTGTCGCACCATGTCGCGGCGCGTAATGCGAGCAAATTCCCTCCAAAAGCTCATGGATGATAATAATACCATCACCAACAGCAGATTTACGAAGTGCATCATTAACATATCATCGCTGCATGCGATGAAAGGGGGTGTTGGGGCAGCGACTTATGCATCTACAAAAGCGGGTGTAGTGGCCCTGACACGCGCGATTGCGGCGGAAAGTGGAGAGATGAAGGTAGAAGCGAGGTTGAGGGCTAATGTCATTGTGCCAGGGTATATTGAGACGAGGATGGTTGCGGGTATGATTGAAATATTCCCCTAACCCACGCTTTTTCTTTTCTTTTTCTTAATGGAATTATTTCGTCAATTCATCGAATCCTTGCTGACTTGTGAAGAAGACCTAAACCCGCAAGTGCGAGAGAAGGCGCTGCGAGCTATCCCGCTCCGTCGTTTTGGGACGGTGGAAGAGGTGGCGGATGCAGCCGTATTTCTTGCGGCCAACCAATATGCTAATAACTGCGTGTTGAATCTCGATGGGGGGTTGAGCGCTGTGTAAATGTGTAAATTTTAGCGTGCGATAGAAATGAGAGTGCTCTGCAGATGAGGGTTTCTAAATTCCAGAGTACGCTGGTTTCGCTCCATGGGATAGAAAGAAAGGTTTAAGCAGCAGCAGACACGGGAAAGAATTGACTGAACTTGACCGGTATTTTACCAATGATAGCTCTATTTAATGATCACATCTATGCGTTTGTCCCGAAAAAACATACCCCCTTTGACCATAAATAAACATCTGAACAGTGCTGGCAATAAAGAACCAGAGAAAGACAGAGTAACATCCGTCCCATACCCATATCCATATCTGAAAGAAAAAAGGAAGAAAAAGCTCTTTCCATGGCCTTTAATATCCCCCAACCTTGGTGATTAAACAATGAATGCTGTGTGAGTTTGTTAATGCAACTGTACAATGTTGTGAGTCTAAAAGAAAGGAGGCAAAAATGATGGCTCTTCTACCCGTCTTGGTAGCCAAGATGCCAGCAGGAAATAAACTTCACACCTTACAACAGTTTGTTCCGTATGCAGCTATGCGAATCCAGGAGTAAAAGGTAGATAGGTTCGAAGCCTATCGAAAAATTTGCCAACGGGGCCATCCCTCCCTTCAAAAAGAAGTAGCAATTCAGTCGTCATCGATCAGAATAGTCCCCGAATCATCTTCCAGAATAATGGGTCTGTCTGAACCTCCATCATTAGCGCCCTCTCGGACAGACATTGTCGCGAGGCGTTTCGCCGGCTTGTCGTCCTTGTCTAGATCTCCGTCTGCATCACGCTTCCTCTTTTCTCTGACGGCGGTACCATCGGTTCCGGCGTCTATAGCCCCGTTTCCATTTGCTTCGCCATTGCTAAGCTCTGGCATTGCTGGTTTTGGTTTTCTAGGAATCTCAGGTACTGATGGGAGAAAGATGGATTTTGAGGTTGGGTCGGTTGATGGCCTATTTTTCTAGCAATCAGTGGTTTTGATTTTCTGGGGGACTAGCAGGGATAATGTGGAGCGGTGGTGTAAGAAGGAGGGGGGATTCTGACCGTTCAGATACAAGTAACTCCAAGTTGACACGGGTATCGTCATCCTCCTCATCAACAACTGTAATGAAACTATCATTCATAACCCCTAAATCTTTCAACTTTTTTGGAAGGTTGTCGTCAAGATCGGGGTCGTAGATGGTCCCAATCTGATTGTTGATAGAAAGCTCTTCACCATACCCAAGCTGCCCATGCAGGAGGTCCTCGACCAGATCGTTCAGTGTTGCTCGTTCGAGGTCAACGGAAATCTTCCCTTGAGCCACGCTGCAGACCGGACATTGGGAATTTGGGGGGTTCAAATGGTCGGTATTTATGGCACGGACGCCCGATCGTTCGAGAAAGACCATCTTTGCGTGGTCGTAATCATCTTTTAAAACCTTAAATGCCTGCAAGACACAGATTGCTGCAGTCATGGCGTTCGTCGTGGCAATTGCTGGGATAATATTACCGGCCATCTCTGTTGCGGAGGTTAGTGTAAAGTACAGCAAACAATTGCTGATTCCCAAGGATGCTAAAAGCTCACGTTTTATCTCAAACTTTGACTTCATTTCGATTCCGAAAATGTGACATCGAAGGTTTGCACTTGCCGCAACAAAATCAAGCGTGTCTACATCGTCTTTATCAAACGTTATAATCGGCTTCTGACCATCTGTTGTAGCGTATTCAAGTTCGCGAAGTCTCCGCGAAAGGCGTCCCAAACTGCACATTGTTAGTTTAGTTTATCACCGTAGCCAGACGCAAATACCCACACGATCAGGGATCGTACCTATCTTTAAATACCGCAACGTCTTCTACCAATGTCCAAACCTTCTGGTCATTTGAAGATATCCTCGAGTCCACAGCCGTCGCCTCTTGTTGAAGTGGACCAAACGATAGAGGTTGGGGAGGTCGTCTCGCCTTCCACACGTCTTCCATTTTCCGTAGACGATCGATATCTTCATTGAAAACCTTGTTGAAAACTTTTTCCGCAAAATCGTCAGATCCTATCGATTGGCGGATGGATAAGAGTGCTTGAGCTTCCTTTTGAAGGTTGGCAATCTCCTCAGCTGAAAAGGAGAGAGTTATGTTAGCAATTTAGGGAAAAAGTGTTCATATATCTATGAGAATTGCATGTACCATTCTCAGCATCTTCGGAGTGGTCAAACTCCTCGGGATCACTATCGCTTTCACCAAACAACTCTCTGTGAATCCGGTTAGTGCATCCCAAAGGATATAAAAGGGGCAAGAAGGAGCTCACGGTAGCAGGTAGCTCTTAGCCCATACTATGCAATGGATAGGTTGACTGGGGGTACTCCGTATCGTACAGACTGGGAATGACTTGGGCGCTTGCTTCGGATTACAGTCATAGCATTCAGTTCGTCCCTGGTATATGTATGTAAGTCCATATACCCCGCTTAACAGAATCTCATTGTATCCCCACCCTTTTTATCACCTGGACTTGGCCATTGAATCCCGTGGTGCCACTTTCGATAAGCGGGACGTTTGCCGCCAGACACATCCTATTGACATGCCGGCGGGCGTCAAGGTTGTCCAGCGCATTAAAAACGATATCGAACGTTTCAAAGAAGCTAACATTAAACTGGGAATCTTTGATATTTGCGTGATAGGCATGGAGGGAGACGTCTGGTCGGAATTTGCTTGCGACTTCCTTTGCGATCTAGATAAAGTAGAAAATTCAGGCATTTGTTAGTTAGTTCTTGAACCTCCAAAACATGCTGAAGGAGAAATCAATAAGGATAACACATACCAGTGCTTTTGATTTCTTTATATGTTCTTGTCTAAATAGGAATTGCCGGTTTAAATTGCTCAGATCTATTGTGTCAAGGTCTATTATGTGGATTTCCCCGAAGCTGGTGAGTACGAGGTTTTTCAGAAGTTCACAGCCAATGCCGCCCGCACCCACCAAAAAGACACGAGACTATGTAGGAGGAATAAAAGTCAGCATCAATAAACCTATCCCTGGGGTATTACCTGCGGGCGAACCTTTCGTATCTTAGTAGATAACGTGCCTAACGACTGCTTGTGGTATTTATCCATAATTGCGTTTCCGGGCTTGCCCTGTGCCCGGGAGGACGATGAGATATTTAATGACTGATAGCACAGGGTAGCAGATTAGGAAATGGGATTCCAGAGAAATAAGAAAAGAGGATATTTTGGAGGGGTAGAGGTGCAGGTTTGAAGCTTGGTGTCGGTTGGATGAAATGAAAAGCCGCGCGCTGGTCTTGGCAGAGAAGCTTCAAAAAGTTGATGTGACGAGGCAGGGATGGAGAGTCATTGGACGGAACATCAACCTTGGGGAAAATTATGTGCTGATGAGTGGGGAGAAATATAAACACAGCACAGCATACGGAGCACAGGTAAGCATAGAACTGCCTTTGATTTCCACATATTTTCTTGATCTCGAAAATTGTATCTTTTTGTACTGTCCTGTCTGTCCACGCTGGACCAATTATGTATCCTCCATTTGAATTCCCAGTGTACAGCTTTCCCCCTTCACTTTGAAATGCGAAACTAACCTGATCCTGACATCAAAGGAAAGGGTCAAAAAAAAAAACCCTTTTTTTTTTAAAAAAAAAAGCAGCGTGGATTCATTGTTCTCCGATGCAAGCTCTGCATTGGTGTAGCTCCTCTTATTCTCATCTTTCTGCAGAGTGCCAGAGGGATGGATGCAGCCAAAGAATCTACAACCATTGCATTTGATAAAAGATGAACAGCTAACTAGGCCTGTATCTGATCAGAGAATACCACATTTCCATAGTATGATACCCCTTGTGTTGAATTCAGTATACTCGTTATCAACCGAGTAGTTAACTATTAGTTAGGATATTTGGACTTATTGTAGCATACCAACCTACCTGAGCATTTGCACCATACCTCAGATGAAAAGGTAATTGTTTCCCGGATCTATTTCGTAACTAAACATTCATTTTTTTTTACTATCACCGCCCGTTCAAGGTATAAAAATTAAATCTCTCGCTTGAAGCCCAATTCCTGATTGGATAAATATCGCCTTGGTGTCTGTCATTCTGGTTACATAATCTTCCATGACACACCCGACTTTCGTTGTAACTAACTAAGCTGAGCAGATCTGGTATGTAACTCTGATAATTTTTGATTTCTCAATTACGGTGAACGATATACTCTTTTTTACATAGGGTGTTGGAAATGATGCCTTATTTCTCAAGTTCCCCAGTTTTGCCATTTGCGTTTCATCTTATTTAACTAAGTTACCGTTGGCCAATTTCATTTGATAGTAAACTGCCCCCCCCCCCCCCCCCCCCCCCCCCTTTGGAACAGGGTCCATCAACTACATTTGTTGGGACAAGAGAACAATTGCAAGTGCTGGATTTATACATTATTTTGAATGACACAATGTCATCAAAAGCGTAGATAAGCTGCGCATTCTTTTATTTTGTTTTATTTTTGGGCTTTTGTTTTTATTTATTCCCCTTTCCGACTGGGAAAAAGTACATATATCCAGTTACAAAGGGTGGCAACAGCCAGCAAATCATACAAACATCTCATATTTGGCCCGTCATCCAGGGAAAACGAAGCAGAAATGTCAGACGATGAAGCAGATCCCGAACTGCTTGAGCTTCTCCGTCAATCCCTCGGACTAGGACGGCCTACCATATCAGGCACAGAAGTAGACACTTGGGTGCTCTCAGGAGCGAAGCATACCTTTGACAACTCCGTCGACGTCGCCTTAGACCCTTTGAGAACCAGGGTTGCTGCAGAGGCCATCTGGCAGATGATGCAGAAGAAGCAGTATTCAACGAAGAAGTGGGGGGAACATGAGCTGCACCCGCGGACCAAGGATGAGAATACGGTCAACTTCATCTTCACGATGGATTTGTTGAATTTTAGCTTTTGGTCCGATGAGACGGATGAGTCGAAGCAGTTTGCTATTGAATATCGGGGAAAGAGATGGAAGGGGTATTGGAGTCTTGTTGCTGCACTGCAAAGGGCGCTGGATGAAGGTATTCGTTTTCCTTTTCTTTTTTCTTTTTTGTTATGGAGTATTTCGATATCTGTGATATTTCTCTCATGGTTAAAAAATGGTTGGCCTAAAAGCTGACACTATCAGAGATCCCAATTACGAGTTCGGATTTCTGGAAGAATGAAGATGAATGTACAGAGGAGGTATTGCGACATGTCTTCAGGTCTGCAACGGACGAGGAAATACCGCTTTTTCAAGAACGTCTCAATTGTCTCCGTGAGGCAGGGGAAATTCTACACGATGTGAGTGTTATTGCTATTTCTTCTTTACAAATAGAAGGGGGAAAACCTCCACTTATTTGTTGCATTGCATTGCTAATTCCGATACCTAGAAATACCTCTGCAGCTTCACAACCTGCATCGAAGAAGCTAATGGTTCTGCGGCAGTCCTTGTGAACCTGCTAGCCAACAACTTCCCCTGCTTCAGGGACAAGACGCGATTCGAAGGGAAAGAAGTGCGCTTTTACAAGCGAGCTCAGATCCTCGTCGCAGATCTCTGGGCATGTTTTCGTGGCAAATCCTATGGTAGATTCCACGACATTGACAAACTAACAATGTTTGCAGGTACGTGGTACCTATTTTTAATATATACCATTATTTCTCTTTCATCTTCCCCTTCCCCTTCCACGACCTCTATATCTGCTCATACATACACAGACTACCGCATACCGCAAATGCTGCACACCCTCGGCTGCCTCCTCTACTCTCCTCCCCTCGAATCACACATCCGCCAAAAAAAGCCCTTGCCAAGTGGCCACAGATGGGAAACCGAACTACGCGGCACAAGCATATGGTGCGTCGAGCTGATCCGCCGCCATATCGAAAAGCAGCATTCCGAAATGATGAAGCCGGGCGCGTATGCAGAGTTGACGCCGCCATTGACCACCGCCCGCGGGTCTGCAGTGGCGTCGGGGTCTGTATCGGTTAGAGGCGAAGATGAGGAGAAGGAGGGAGATGATTCTGCGAAGGATGTTGGTGTTGATGAAGGTGGGGTTGAGGGAGATGACGTGCAGCCATTGGGAGTCAATGCGGTGCTGATTGATTTTCTGCTGTATGATACGGCGAAGGAGCTGGAGAGTCAGGGGAAGGAGAGTATTCCACATCATCGGACGAGGAGTATTTGGTATTGAGGTTTTATTGATGCAGTGTGTTTGTGCGCATTCGAGTGGGGAATCCAAGTTTACATTTCTCCATTCTCCTTCGTTCTATTCCAAAGGATACTGCCGTTCCTCACCTTTGGTCCTATTTCTGCTTCATTGTGGGGCGTCTACACTGCTTTCTAGTTAAATTCCCGCTTATACCAAACAAAATTTCATATATAGGTGAAAGGAGCTTACCTAGGTATCCTAATTGCATAAAAGGGGGCGTTATATGGAGGTTAAGAGACAGCTTCTATTCATCGTAGAGTACATTCACAATCTATTGAGAAACCATGAAGTTATATAATAATGCTTGCTATATCTTCCACCAACTGAGACAGGAAGGTATCGTAACGCATAGGTCGTGACATTGTTTTCATACAAAAAGTCATAACGATTCTTCCACGAACACTTTAACCAAGTTTCCCTCATCCAACAGCCATCCCACTTTCAATAGCCCGTATCCTCCCCATTATACCTGCTTTCCACTCCAAGTAATCCTCCCTCTTATCCTCACTCAACCAATTGAGGCGGTCCTGCATCATCGTGCCTAACCCTGGCTGCAAACCACCCCGCGGTTTTTCTGAACCATCGCGGCTCCGGCGTCGACTCTCCCTTCGGAGAGCCCTCTTTCTCTTCAAACTGACGATTATATCTTTATCACCATCATTTTTTTCGTCATCAACATTTTCTACTTCATCTTCATTACCCACGGCTGGTCCGGGAATATTATCAAACCACTCAGTCCCAACCGTCCAGTTCCGCAACATGATTATTGACAACCAGTCATCCACATCGCTTACATATGAGGTTCCTTCCAAACCAAGGCTTTCCAATGCCGCAGAAGCCATCTCAATATACGTATCCACATCCAGTGTCTCCGCGGAAGACGAAGGCCGCCGACGAGCAAGAACAACAAAATACACCGCCACAATCAACGTAGAAATCCTCTCTCTGTAAATTTTAGTATCCTGTGAGTCAGGATTTCGCATCTGCGTCGTCGCCTTTACCGAAAGCGGCGCAAGAAATTCTGCTTGTGTTTCATCCCACTGTTCCCCTGGTTCAGATATGAATGAGAGTATGGACGAGACACCCACAAAGATATGCGGTGGTAAGAGCAGGGAGATGGTAGGGCGCGAATATGATGTGGAGGAAGGTGTGCGCGTAGATAGTGCCTTGCAGACCCGTCGAATAAGCGGCATCGTCCAGGAGGGCGCGTCTTGAATTGATTTTTTGTTCGATACGCTATTGATCCCCACGCTGCTCTGGAGAGGTGCCTTTTGCCTATTATTCACCGTTTTTCGAGAGGGGCTCATGGGGAAAGGACGCTTCAAGGGTGAGCCATTTGCCGTTACTGTTGGGGAATTCTTTGACGGTGTCCGTAGCGGTGTAGACGTGCCTGTTGGTTTCCTTGGGGTGGTTCTTGAAGCCGTTGTGGATGATTTCAGCAACGCCTGCTCGAGATAGGTATATGTTTTCTTATACACGCGTGGTGGACATGGTGGCCTTCCGAGGAGAGGGGGTAGCTTCAGATATTTGCTTAATCTACACATAGATATATATATTCCCGTTCGATCAGCCTGGGTGATGATTTTCCTTTTCTGTCCTTTCCTTTCCTTTCCTTTCCTTTCCTTTTCTTTTCTTTTCTTTTTTTTAAGTGAAACATGGAGAAGAATTGAGCCTACCGTTTGCAAGCGATTTCGGCACAGACATAAGGTCTGGCAATTTCCTCCTCCGGCCTCAGGCTGCTGCCGTAGCTGCGAGACTGTGCAAGGAGGTTTGAGGCATGGTTGACAAGCTCTGGTGGGAGAGCTTCGGCATGGGTGGGGAGGAGATTTGCTAGAGCTTGCTGGAGGGATTTGTTGCTCATGACGCGGGGAATTGTCTATGGGGAGTGATTGTGTTGGCAATGGATGTAGGATAACACGCTTTTGGGTTTAGAATTTCCCTTCAGGTTCGCAGTTTGGTCGAGTAATTTTGCTGATGTTGTTCTGGCAGTTAACTATATCAAGTGTTGAGAGAGCATGAGGGTGAACTTCAGTTCATGGGAAAAGTTGTGGCTTGAGCTCCAGAGGCGGTAAGATAAGAGGGATTTAACTACCGACATCGACGTTCTCTTCCTCTATATCTAGTGGATATAAGTTACTCGGATGTATTTAATCATATCAACAAAAATACTTTATTGTCATTGACTCCCGTTTACAAGCTGTCAGACCAGTTCCCTTACCTAATTTTCACAATCTGTGACATCCTTATGAGAAAGGTTTAACTACAGAGGCATGCATACATATCTTTAAATCTGGACTAAGAAATGCTACCATCCGCGGGGTCATTAAATTAGTTACTTACCTGCTGAAAGTTGAACTGGATGTTTAGGTCAGTTTCATACGCGGACCCGAAATCCATGGATAACCATCTCGTAAGGTTTAGTCAGTTGAGTTAATCTCATCTCAAATTGGTACGGTTCAAGATCTGGGTGGGATATTTAACTGCAAAATATTAGTTATAGGATAGTTAAACATGAATCCAACTGATTTAACTTTTCGCTTCCCGGTCTTTTAGCCAGACAGCGATAAACTTCCCAGTTGCGCCAGGTGTCTCCCAAGATCTGTGCCGAATGAATGGTGTTTTGAGTGATGAAGGTCATCCGAAATGTCAAAGAAACACTGGAATTGGGGAATTGATGTCATTATCTAGTTTATCATGCGACGGGAATGGGACTTTATGCGAGAATGCCGCCCAAGTCATTTCTTCCCCGCGTTTCTTCTGATTGGACGCCCGAGGCAATAATGGGGGTTGAAGCCGGTTATGAACTTCGGCTTTGCAGAGAGAAATACCCAGATTCAGATTCCCAATATTTAACGCTGCTCTTCTGTTTGTGAGGAGAACTAGACTAGTTACTTGCTGTGCTCAAAAGTGGCGTTTTCCTGCTGCTGGTCATCAGATCTTCCCCCGTCCCACCTCGTCCTTACGATAGTATAGATATGTATATGAGGGGCTGTATAGTTCTTGCGCCCAGTTGATCCAATACTAGTACTAGTATCGCGATTATCAACATTGACCGCCGGATACTTCCCTTTCGAAATAAAAATGGGACAAAATTACAAGGAAATTTCGGCCATTGCGCAGAAACGCCGGGATGATTCGCTCTCTGCCTTCTTCCCTATCCCGGATGTTGAAGAAGAGAGTCTTCCTCGGGACCTGAGATCCTACCCAAAGACTTCTGGCCTCTTAACGCAAAATGAGCTAGACATTGTCGATGCTAACGCTCAAACCCTGCTTCAAAAGATAAAGGAGAGAACACTGACCTCAGTTGACGTCACAAAGGCATTTTGTAAGGCTGCTGTGATTGCGCAGAAACTGGTATGATATCTGCGCCAGTGGGCTGGCTGCCTGTTGTAGCCCTTTTGCAAAAGCTAATTAACTCTCCTCAGACAAACTGCGTCACTGAAGTCATGTTCAATGAAGGCTTAGAACGAGCAAGGTATCTAGATGAATACCTGGAACAGACAGGATCCGTCCTGGGACCACTTCATGGTTTACCATTATCTCTGAAAGACAGTTTCATAACCCCTCCTTATCCATCTTCAATCGGCATGGCATTACATGCAAATACTCCCACGGCACGGGAATCTGTCCTTGTATCCATGCTCAAGGACCTGGGCGCTGTCTTATATGTGAAAACCAACATCCCGACAGCAATGATGATGGCAGAATCTACAAATCGGATCTGGGGTGAAACTAGGAATCCCATTCACAAGGGCCTTACCCCAGGTGGATCAACGGGTGGTGAAGGGGCACTTCTTGCAATGAAAGCGTCGCCTCTTGGCGTTGGAACGGATATCGCTGGTAGCATTCGCATCCCAAGTGCTTTCTGCTGCCTTTACGGTTTGAAACCTTCTTTTGGACGATTCTCGACCTTGGGAGGGCAGCCAAGTATCGCGGGCCAAGATTTCATATATGCTGTCTGCGGGCCCATGTCCACATCCCTTGGTGCCGTCAAGTTGTTTTGTGAATCGGTTCTATCCGATACAGCAGCACCCTGGAATCTTGACCCCAAAATCATACCCATGCCGTGGAGAAGGGATGTCATCCAGCCCAAGGGACGCAAGCTACGATTAGGAGTTCTTGGGGCCAATGATGGGACGATAACTTGCCATCCCCCAGTAGAGCGTGCTTTGTCACTCGTTACCAACGCCTTGAAGGCCGCAGGACATGATGTGGTCCCTTGGTACGTTTAACGAGTCCATGCATCTAGATGGCACTGGGAGGGAAGACTAACCACGCTGCGGCAGGGAACCAACTAACCACAGAGAGATCGTCGATTTGCTTAACGAAGGGTTTGACGAGCTAGGATCTGACGCCATCATCCCATCTTTGGAGGCATATGAGGAGCCATTATTCGGCTCCATGGAAAGGGCATTCAGTGCGTGTAAGAGAAGGTCTACTAAGTTTGATCCGGCCAAACTACGGGAAATGATCATGAAAAGAAACCAGTTCCAAAAGGAATACCTTGACCGGTGGATGGCAACTAAAACAGACACTGAAGGGCCCATCGATGCCATAATTGCCCCCGTTGCGCCAACAGGGGCTCCTCGCCTTGGTCAAGGGGAAACAGTGGACTATGTCGGGTTTACTGGATTCGTTAATTTGTTGGGTAAGCTACCGATTCATATTGATCTAGGAACGCGCTCTTATGAAAAGGCTAATATGTGAAAACAATCTAGATATTTCTGCCTGCACGTTCCCAGTGACTTATGCTGATAAATCGCTTGATCTTCCGCGGGATGAGGGATGGGTGCCGCTGAACGAGAAGGATAAAATGATACAGGCAGATTACGACCCTGAGTTCTACCATGGAGCTCCCGTCTCCCTGCAGCTGATCGGGAAACGGCTGGAAGAGGAAAAAGTGCTTGAGATGGTTGAAGTCGTGGCTGATGTCTTGAATAGTGCGAAATAGAAAATGCATACTGGGGACTACGCAGTTATTACCACGGCCAATCGTTATCATCTAGATCTCTATAACAGATAGATAGATCAGTAAATGGCCTTTCACACAAGAATATGCGTATCATCATATCATCACCGTATCAATTCGTGTTCTGTAGCTTAACATCATTAGTGTTTCTTTAGATAATTGAGACGCATTGGGATGTTCAACGCTGCGCTCAGACGCTTTAACCGATTAACCTCGCTAAAATAGGCGGGGTCGTTGCCTCCGCAACCAGAAACGTCATTGGATACAAACCCGCTAAACAACGCAACCCATCAACCAATGTCTCTCTCACCACTGCAAAAACACCGGTCGTTGAGAGATATTGAAAGATATTTATCTGTACACAGTGTGCTCTTGCCACGCTGCCCCCTCAAATATCCATTCATCGCTTTACCTCCCTCTCCCCATAATAGACTAGACCACAATGCCAACCACCACACGGCGCCGCTCAGGCAACCATCACCAGTCCACCCTCTCCTTCGGCGGCCAACATAAAGTCTCCAAACCAACCTCAACCTCTTCCCTCGCCGGTAAAAAGGGACTGAAAGCCGATGTCAGCTCTCCAGTCGCTGAGGTCCGTCAGCGGAGTGCCTCAGGTTCAGCCTCGCCAGCACCCACAGCCTCACCAGCGACGACTGTGGTTACACACCCTGCTGAGATCGAGCCGGAGCAAAAGCCTGTTGCTGCGTCGTCGAAGAGCGAGAATGTGATCGCGGAACAGGCGAGGGTTGAGCTGCGGCAACCCAAGTCTGAGGAGGATGTGAGGGCTGAGGCATTGACGGAGATGGACATTAGGCAATACTGGCAAAGGGAGGAGGAAGGGAGAATTGCTGCCAGGGGTGAGTTATTGTGCTTCTTTTTTGGACCCCTAGTCATATTGTCTGGGGGGGTGTTAATTTCTATGTGTGAGATCTACATGTGCATTGGGGTGTTGTTATATATGGTGTTGTATGGTGTTCTCTGGGTACTTGATGGAATTTGTCTGAGAAGCATTTGGAAACTAACAGTTTGCGTTGTCTTTATGTTCTGTAGTGCACCAGCAACATTTGACGGTGGATGAGAAGATACTACGACATTTCGACCTGTCGAATCAATATGGGGTATGCTATATCATTACGAGGACCGTTTGCTGCTACTATTCTACACCTGATTGATTGACTGACTGCGACGAACAGCCATGTATCGGGATTGCACGAATAAAGCGCTGGAGACGAGCACACATGCTTAACCTTAATCCTCCCATTGAAGTCCTTGCTGTGCTGTTGAAAGATGAAGCAAAGGGCATTGCAAACGAGAAGGCATATATGGATGAGTTGTTGTAATAATAAGGATGGGTAGGATTTCTTCACTGCTGTCCTTCAAACTCGAGGTAATGCATGGACCCGACTCTTGTCACATTTGCGTCCATTCCTTTTATCAGACTTCGACACATTTCTTTCACATTTCCTCCATTTTGGCTGCCTTGATTTCCCTGGGTTCGCTGAGTTTGCTGTTCGTCTTTTCTTTCTTTCTTTTGTTTTTCCTTTTTGGAGTCTGGCATGGGATCGGGGAGCGGAATAAGGCGTCTAGACCATCATTCACCTGTAATAATCTATATAAAGAACTTTATATTTTTCTTTTCTTTCCATTTTAATTTTATCTGCTTCACCTGATACTTCCCTGTTGAATGAACGTGCACTTTCGGAAAAACAATGGACAGGAACAATCACGGGAGGGGAAGCGTGGTTTAAAATATACTTAACCATAGCATCGAAGCATCTATAGACTGGGTTGATGGCGGTTTCATCACTGATCCATTAACCGTGGGCAGGGCTAATAATAATAAAAGGCTTGTGAATCTAGGGTATCGGTATCGAATGTATTTCCACTGCACTTTCGGAAGATCCTTTCAATCACACATACGACTGACTAGGAGGGTTCTCCTGAAACGACAGGCTTAAGAACGCGAAGATCATCATAACCCGAGTTCTTTATGCAAGTTCTATTAGCAGCAGCTCTTCTCTCTTCTGACAGCGCTGGGTTTCACCCTATGTAGCCTGATCCATGAATATTCATGGATGGGAACATACGCACGGGACTCGAGGCGGCTTTGTTAGTCCCACGCCAGGGTTGTCTCTCAATTTCAGTTTCACTTGATGATTGTCATCTTCCAGTTCCAACACGGGCTGCGTTGGTAAATTTATCATTATTTCTTCTCTTATCCGACAACACATGGATACGTTCTGGGTATTGTTTCCCCACAGTTATATAGAAGGGAGTAGCTAGGCGCCAATTCCCTGGTTTAACACCACCTTAAAACCTCCGTCTTGCGGCCCGAGTTTCTGAGCATTTGTTTTCAAACGCTTTCCGTCTGTCATTGATTCATTGGCAGATGAACCATCCCGAATTAAAAACACACTCAAGTACTACTCCATACAGGCAAGAGGCTATGCCAACTATGTCATCCATTACATCGTGCGGGCTAGCGTTACATTCGGCACCCGCTTACTACCCTTGGGATCATTAATTTTGCTCCGCTACGCCGCCGAAACCTAGAGAATGTTTCTCCCATCGAGGGCATCTCAGTGACATATCAATAATACGCTACCTAAACACGTTTTATTACAATCCTAAAAGGCTCCTCTGTGAGGACGAGGTACTTAACTTTGGAGAGTTGCTCGCGAGACGTCACGTGAAGAGTTCAAACTGCTGCCCAGGAAGATCCGAGAAGCCCTTTATGCAGATGCTATTTAGGCAGGTCTTTGGAGTCCCACGAAACATTTTTAGCACGGCGCAAAAGAAAAGCTGGCAGGCTTGTGGTCTCGCAGATCGCAGGAATACTGAAGATTCACTTGGTGGTGCTGAAGTCATGATACTACATCTTGCCTTCCCATGCAATGGCTACCTAGGTGCAGTTACTCAGATCATATGTGCTTGACAACGATTTCGCAGATTCTGCCTCAAGAAAACAGATTAGACGCTTCCAAGCTTAAAACAAGTTTACGAAGATACGCAGTGTAATCCACAGGACTGACTCGAGAACCATTTCTACTCCTGCGTTATTTCATCGAGGGCCCCGTCAAAGCTGCCAAATACAAGCATCAGCATTGACTTCAATCGCACCATCCATTCCGATACTTTAAACTGGCCCGAGTGTTTTAACCTTGGAACTATGGCGAATGTTGAGTTGATCACGGCCCGATATTATTCTTTTTCCAATCGCTACATGCAGGAACGTGGTGCATGATTATTACTAACTTTTACATGGGAATCATCAAGTCCGGGAGAGATATTGGAGTGTTCCAAGGTTATGAGTTCTGAGCTTGGTCTTCACGTCAGAGATACATTCGCATACCAACTCTGGCTTTACCTGGAAGAAAACAAGGGTAGAGAGATGGAAGAGCGATTCTCGCAGGCTACCGAGATATCTGACTTGGTAAACATGATGCTCTTTCAGACCTCCATATCTCTCTGTTTGCACTATACATTGCAAAAAGGTCCCAATTAAGTTAAATAAGTCATGAAGCTTGGCGACTCTTCCCCTAGGCCACTCAAGCAACATCTTCAAATGTTGCACAGGATGTATCTCCAAAAAGTGGACTTGCAATCAACTTTTCCCAAGAATGGTAAGGCACAGCCCGTCTGTCAAAGATTTTGGTTTCCTTTTCACTGTAGTCTGATTCGTTCATTAGTGGTATCATCACATCAATCTTCTCATTGATATTAGACCAACAAGCGGCCTAAAATTCCGATTCACATGCAAGACAGTGTTGGCCAAGCTCCAACCCCCAGTTTTCTTGCATATACTTCAGATGACAGCACAAGCGGTAAAAACGTCGCGTGTTACGGAAAGTTACCTGGGTATGATAACCTTGGGAATACCTAAAATAGGTGCGTAGGACTGTACTACATCTCAGCTCGAGATGGCTATCTTCTCACGTCATACTTCTCGAATATTCGGGTAATACAGAGGCGTCATGGCAGCGGTAAGGTACAATGAGTGATACGGTCAATCTTCAAAAGAATGCCGACGAACTTTTCTGAGCATTCAACTAGCCCAAAGTTACTCTATACAACAAACAAGAATAAAAATGAGAAACAAGGAAATGGATGTTCAAGTTCACCACAATTACATTGGCATTTTGCAAATCATGCTAATGAATGGGAGCTAACTCCATCCCTACCTCGTGAGTATGCTGGTAGTAGATTGACCACAATATACCTTGCTCCATTATTCAATGCTGCGTGAAGTTTAGATTGTTTAATTGTACCCTCAGGGTAATTACTAGTTACTCTTGATGACTTGGCTGACCGAGTATTGTTAGTTTTTGCAACTATGCCCAGTGGGTTCTGTTTTTGCTTGAATGACCCAGTGCAAACTCTAGGGACAAATCGAGTGACAGAAGAGCCATATGGATCCATAGTTTACTACTTATCCCGGACTTTCCGCCCTTTTCAACAGCATAATCATAATGCGTCCAAACATTCCTTGAGCAGTATGCATTTAATACGCCAGAACTGCGAAAATTTGCCCAAACTCTTCATAAATTCGTCTGGAGTGGGGAGGGGAGGCATGCCTCCCGAGGTCAGTTCTCGAGCGTCCATAGGTACCTCCCCTCTTATTGGCTTGTGCCGCCACTCCTCCTCCATATTCTGCCTAGCGCACGGAAACCCCCCACGTATTACGACCCCCATGCGAGCATGTTACGACTATCTCTAGCTTCATGCCAGGCAATCCAAACCTGATATGGCATCTTGACATGTACCAGTTCACCAATGTCGTGAGTAGGAATCGCATTTATCAGATCATGGGTAGGCCAAACGACCGAGCTTTCTGACGTTCCGTTGTGACCCAGGAGGATGAAGACATCATAATCTTCATTATCCAGTCCATGAAATAAGATGATGCTGGAAAGTAGCATTATGGAAATGCTCTGCACAGCCTATACAATGCATGTCAAATTGGAGTTAGGATGATTCGCCACTGACTTAATCCCCAGGTCAATCCCAGTTGACATAATCCCCCGGCGAGGCCCGTTCCCAGTTTTATTGCTGTTGTGGACCTCTTGCCCTTCTCCTGTACGCGTGGTCATTTATTTTATTGTCCGTGTTCTTCTTTGGCAGAATAGCCGAGACCATAACATGTGAACTAGGGCCTAGGAACAACTGTGGGAGGCGAGGGTGGAAACGGGAATCCCTATTGGATGGATGCAATCAAACCCGCTGGTTATTTTCCTTCCCAGGTTCGCTCTGTTTCCCCCTGGATACCTGTTTTCCCGGCTGGGCTTTGGGCAGTATCCGTTTTGCGGAGTTATAAGAAACCGCATTCCCAGTTCCATCTTGGTTGTCTCCTTTCTCTTTTCATCACATCGACAAATTGACATTCGTTATCTGCTCCAATACTGTCGTTTTAAGATCATCAAAAGTCTTCCACTTTTGTTTATATACATACACTTTAACACATTCAAGATGCAGTTCTCTCACGCTCTCATTGCTCTTGTTGCGGCCAGCCTAGCAAATGCTCAGCTCCCTAATATCCCACCTTGCGCTGTATGTTAATTCCAACCTTAAAAGAGATAGATGGTGTCCTTGGTTGTGAGAGGCTGACTTGGGGGTGAATAGTTGAGCTGTTTAGTTGATGCTCTCGGAAACGACGGGTGCTCCCAGCTGACCGACTTCGAATGCCACTGCAAGAAGCCTGAGTTGCCCGGAAAGATCACTCCTTGCGTTGAGAAATCTTGCGACGTTGCTGCCCAAAGCTGTAAGGCCTATAAAAACCACCTGGTTCCTACCATCCTCTAAACACTGAATCATGTTTTAACCTTTATTCCCAGCCGTCTCCAACCTCGTTATCAAGCAGTGCTCGTCCGCTGGTGTTCCCATCAAGCTCCCACCGATTGGGGGTGGTGGCACTACCACCTCTGACCCCTCAGTGCCTACCACCAAGCCCACTGGAAAGCCAACCACTACGTCCCCTAGTTATCCTACCACCAACCCAAGCGAGGGGCCAACTGTATCCAGAATCCCATCTGGCACCGGCTCAAAACCCGTGCCCACCTCCACCCCCACTACCAGCCGCCCAGCTGAGTTCCCCGGCGCTGGTTCCAACCTCAACGCCAATATTGGAGGCGTTGCTGCCGCTCTCCTTGCCGTCGCTGCTTACCTGTAAATTATGTCATATGATATCGGAACATCATAGACCAACGATGGGAGGGCATTTATTGATTGTTTGATTATGTATTCCCCAGCGTCGTTGCCGTTGCTTTTAATTTAACTCCCGTTTCTTATGTATCTACTCTCTCCGTTTCAAGTATATCCAGGGCTATTTATATTCCCCTTTGTGGACTAGGACCGCCCTGAGATACAAACACTGTTCCTTTCATACCGTCACTCCCCTGGGAGTGTTCATTCTGGCTGTCTAAGTTGGTTTTTCTTTTGCTTAGGGCGCCAGTTCTCATAATACGCAATCAGTTCATCCTGTGTTTCCGATATACGCCTCGAATTTCATGGAACGAGTATGTTAATCAAGTGCAAACGCGGTGTTGTGATATTCACAATTTTTATTCCCTTCAATTTTTCAAGACATTTTCATATTTCTTTGCGCATTTTGATTCGTCTACATTCCTTCATCTATGTATATCATATTTCATTTGGAATGTTTTGCGCATTTAACATTCCCCCTTAATATTGTCCACATTTTCTCGGAGTCAATACTCGTGTCAATAGCACGGGTGCACCTGAAGATGAAACGAAATGAAAAAAGAGAAAAAGGAAAGAGAAAAAGAAAATAATAATTCATTCATCCTTTACTGTTTGTTCTTAAAGAAATAGTAGAAGTCAACATGTAACTATTGTTCTCTACCTGAACTACCTGAAAGTTCTATGTTTCATTCATACTGTTGGGAGGGTTGCAATTCCTTTTCGTTATGGTGGGACAGCATAAACATGGTCTCTCTCAGGTATTAATGGATCAGTGGGATAGGAGTAAGAGTCGAGATCTGCCGACGTGTCAATGCAGCCACCCAACCGTTCAAGGGACAATCTGGGAGATCTTGGTCTAGAGTCTGAGATCGTAAGATGCTATGCATGTATGTATCTTGTAACTCTGTCCCCCTTAAGTCAATTGTTCGTTGCACGGGAAAATTTACAGCCAAGGGTGTTCTAACCAGTCGTTTAGACATAACTATCCTCCCACTTTTGCGTATCGATCTAGAAGCTGGCGGAAATCTTGCGATTGACGAGCCCATTTGATATGATCAAATTAATTCTCCGAACAGGGAGGAGAACGGTGCTCACTGGTCAAAGAGATTCTTCCCCCCCCCCCGGTCCCCCCGTCGAGCTAGTTGGCTATGTGATTTAGTGAAGAGATTGATTGAGTTTCGAAGTGGCTCGGCAAGACGACATCGGCTGGCTTGTTGTTTCGGCATCCCGATATAGTGACTCCGTCCTCGTTTATCCCGTAGGTAAACCACGCCCCTTCAATAGGGCGTAGCTAATTAAACAAAATTCAAAAAGCGAAGATGAAAAGACCAAAGCCAATGCATGTGCGGCCCATGAAAGTCGTCCTCGTTTGTTGCATAAAAGCCTCGGCGTCGAGGTTCAACCTCCAAGCTGTCAGAAAGAGGCTAAATAGTATTAACTATTACTTGATTGCTTTTTCTCCCTCTTTCAACTATGGAACTAGCTAACTAACTGGATGTTTGTTTCAGGGATTTGCAAGCCACATCCATGAATTGAATTGCTTTTCTTAAGATTCAACCAACCTTCAATTCTAAGGAAACAAGCACCAGAAAGACGGAGACAAAACTCTCCTATACACAGACATGTGGCAGCTGATATAGAGATGGTCTATGGTAACTAGTTATGGCCGAAAAAGTGTTGATTGCGTGATGACTGTGTGGACTTCATTTCCCAGGTGTGGAGCACTTTTTTGTTATATGTTCTGCCAATCAGCCAGTCCACTGAACACGGAGGAGGAGCATGAGGTCTTCCTAAACACCGTTCACCTGATATTTCCAAGGTCCGGATTTTTGATTTGGCTGGCGTGTTTGAAAAGCCAGAGGAAGAAACTCTTTTAGTTTATGGTGATGCGAAAAAGTATTACACAGCTCAAGTGGAGGAATTTTCAACAGCAAATATCAAATTTGTTGGGAGATTCGGAACCGGAAGGTCATCCACTGTATCACTTGGCAATGATCTAGAGTATGTAGGTACAGTATATTTGCCTTGTTGTCAATGTTGAGAATCGTAATTTGATGAGCTAACCTCATTTTATGGTTTGCCCTGGCTCAACTAGTGAGACGTCTGGGGCTGAAGCTTTGCGTTTCCCATTCTTCCTCTGCAAAAGAAACCCACGAGATTAGAATTCAAAGTCTTTGAGTTCTGTTCAACCGGACTCTGATCATGCTGTGGGACTCTCCTCTCAGCTAGTTATGTGACTCATTTGCTATGATCGGACTGCATATACGTACTTTGTTGAACGGTCGCTGGAATTGACCACAACTCGGCGCTCTGATTATTAAGGCATTGCAGTCTTTGTTATGGCAAATTCTTCTATGTATTGATTTTCAACTCAGACTTTGATCATACAGGATTTGATTAATACGAATGCAATGTGGGAAGCTCACCTGCTGACGCATTTACAGATCTTCGGTCTGAAAATCTGATTCCAGAAATCAGTGTTCAAACGAAACTGAGTTGATATATCCCATTCTGAGAAAGTTCTGAACAATCACATCGTCTATCGGCTCATCCCCCGTACGGATTGTACCTCTTACACCTGATTTTTAACGAGGACCGGTTTTCCAGATAGAGATGATACAGTGGCTTCCTATACCAAATGTCCCGCCGGAGGTAATTCGTTCCCATCTCTGACCCATCTCCCTCAAAATGCTTGTAGAGTATATCGAAGGAGAAAACAAAATGGGTTTCCACAGCTCCTTAGAAGGATTCTACTCTGTTTACCTGAGGAGAGCCCACTGCTTAGGAGCTCAGATATGAATCCTAGCTAATACAGGCCTTTAACCTGGGGGCCTACGCGCTCGATACACGGATTGATAGCTGTTTCTTTCGCAAGGCAATTACTTCATCCTCAGGTTTACAGGGTCCGCGCAGTCTCCCTCCACTTACTATACGGTCTTCGAGTTATTAGTTTGTTACCACAAATCCCATTTTAATCCCTACAACAGTTCAAAATGGTATGGCTCTTTCGACTTGTTTCCACATCACGGACTTTGCCTAAATGTTGTGAAATTTATGCCAACAGGACTCACTCCACTCTTCATAAAATAAAATCATCTAAGTTCACGCTTTTACAGATTCTGCAGATATGACTCAGGGATCTCAGCTGCAGAACCACGGGCAACATAACTCCTTGAGTACTGTCAATATGAAGCCCAACCTTAAGGGATGGGATAAAACGCATGTTTCCTGCGGATCTGTTACTGTCTGTGCCATTTATGTCACGCATTTTGTGGACTGCTTTCCACTGCAGCAGGGCAAGCTGAACGATGAATGATGCATTAAACTCTCTAGATATAAACCTTGATACCTTCGGAGGAAGCACTCCTCTGGCTCCAGCCCGGTGAAATAAGATTGTTTCAGCTGGGATAATTATTATTTCACACTGATTACTTAAAGATATGAGTGATACTACTAATGCTAATGATATTGCTATCCATAATACCCAAAGTATATGGCTTTTCCTTTCCAAGCAAATGGCCAAAAGAGAACAAAGAAAATCAAGATTCATAAAACTGTTCTCATCTCACAAACACATCAAGCAACAAAAGATATACCAGAAGAATAAATCCTACAGGATGCAAGGTGCGGATCAGTCTCAGTCGCTCAATCGCTTATGCCTGTGGAACCGCATCGCGCAACAAGTACACCAGAGTGTGCCCTCAGGTGCCTCGTTACCAGCTACCCAATGGATGGAGTAGCCACCCCCATTGCCTTCGTGAGGGTATGCAAACCAGTTTCCACTATATGAGTCGTCTTTAGGGGTTTGGTCATAGACGACCTGAGGACCACCACAATGGATGCCACAGCCAGCGCCTGTGGCAAAGAAGCCATCCAATTTGAAACTGGCCTGGAGCTCTCGGTGAAATTTGAGGTTGTGATAGCCGGGTGTGGGATGACCGGTGACGGGCTCCAAGAAGAAGAATTTCTGCCGGCTTTCGCGCGCTTTCATTCTGCCTTTAGGGTTGGGGAGGATGTACTATTCGTCACCATTAGCATATATATGAATTTACATACGCGTGCGTGATGCAGAAGAAGGACTTACAGCTGTAAAATCTTCTGCGTCTGTGGATCCAACGACGACAGTATCGTCTACAATCTGGAGCTTGCTGTTAATTTTGGGGGTGGTGCCTCTAGGTATAATGGCGCTCAGCATGAAAGAGGAAATCTTGGGATGCCTATCTTCAGTGGTACCAGCAGATGAGAAAGATGAAAGGATGGTGAGGGCAAAGCCCACATATTCAAAAACAAATCTCATCCTGGTTATCTATATGTAGCTTGGTGAAAATTGTGGTTGCGGAGAACTTGAATGGAGATCCGCAATTATGCTGAAGAGGAAGCTGAAGAGGGGAACCAATTCGTCGAGAGACGAATTTCATCGACAAAGTGTAGGCAAGAAAATGAATGATTAAAAGTACTTATTGAGAATACTCGCACGGAGGAGGTTGTAACTAGTTCTTTGATGGTCAGGGCTCAAGGCGGTCCAATGTCACACAGTCCACCCCCGACCGTATGCATGACGTCCACGTACTGCATGGCTTGCGCCATGAGATGACGGGCCATAGTGTTTGCAGAAACCTATTTGTATATGCGGTATTTGCGAAAAAGTTTCAAACAGCTTGGGAATAATGGGGCCTGGTTTGCTTGACGAGTTTAGCCGACTCCATGATTTGAAGACCACGCAGCAGATTTGCTTTTTCTAAAAGCGGAATGATGAAGCTGGCTGAGATAGTGGTGCTGGCGAAATGAGATCTCTTCGAACGAATCTTCATGGAGACGTTGAGACACGGGTCGTTCTTGTGAAGCTAGTTCCTGATGGGAGCTATTTTTATTTCTGAAACCGATCTCCTGAATGATAGGCCCGTAAACTGAGAGGCTTTGCAGCTTCGCTTACTCCGAAACTAGCGGTCTGGGCGTATCCAACGCCCGTGGATTTGTGGCAGAGGCACCAGAGTCCGTGTCGGCTCGATTCGACCTCCAGCTTACCTGCTTGCATGGAAAATGGGTTGCAGTGTCTTCCAGGAACAAGCTTTGACAGGGTGACGGAATAATAGAGTATCCAGCAACAACGCTGACAGCTTTAATAATTCGCAGTGCCCCTGAGCCCAACCTCTGAGCTCATTCACTATCCATCAATCTATCCATATCAGCATGTCTGTCAGTCATTCTGATGAAAGCGTTCATGTGTCGCCTGAGACGTATCAGAGTGCCAGGGAACCAAGACTTACTGCATGAGTTTCTCTGGCGAATATACGGTGTAATGATGAGAGCATTGATGGTACGTCTGAACTCCAATTACCCATTGGGGTAGTCTTGTATATATTGATGATGCGGTTAACTAATTGAGTGAAAGGGCTAACTTTTTATACTGTTGTATTATATCCTATCTCTGAAGGGGACTGACTACAAACCTTGGAAATGTCAATCTCAATCTAAAGTTTTATCCGGTGGCCATCGTCAACTTTGAACAAGTCTAGTATTTTTCACCAGGTCTCGTCGACCGCATTGCTAGGTTGATATCTGTACAGAGAATGGATTGGGACGGCCGCTGAATTAACCAATATGTTAAAAGCCAGCGAAAGCGGTTGATAATGAACAATGTTTTGTTATGATGTGCACAATTGTTCTTCTCTGGCAACCAGAAAGACCATGTTAAAATTTTTGAATCAACTAGCTGGGAAGAACACAAGAGAAAAGCTGTCCGCTATCATACGGAGTAGACTCTGATATGATCCAGCGTAGCTTATGTTGAAGTGTGGTTATTTTTCTTGGTTTCCCTTGAACAACATTGTGGGCAATGAACAGATATGTCAGAGCTCTACACTTGACCCCTAGGGAAGATGTCGAGAACGGATACTTAGCCTGATTCGGTCCCAGAGCCTTTAGTTTCAGAGTCCATACAGGCACCATGGGGAGTAATTCCTTGACTTTCTTCCTTTAGGTCATGTAGCCCCTCCTCTGCGCACCCTCACCAGCGACCTGCCGATCGCTTCTCTGCCATAGAGTCTCTTCGGCGAGATATGATACAGACACATTTTTTCATTTCCTATTTACACAAGCTCTATACCTAGTCATTTAGTACATAGCAGCATTTCCAACTATATACAAATTTCTTAGTGGAATAATGCCTCATATGCAACCTTCCAAATCTCCCAACCAAGGTACCCCTGACAAAATCCAAAGTTCCACTACTTTATGAACAATTCCGCTGCCCTTCACTGTAAGTTCAATGTCCTTATTTACATACAAATTTTAGTATAACCAGTAACTCATAATTTATTGTGTAAGGTCAAATTCCATCCCAAATCGGGTGTCACCCGAGGATTCTGGGATTTTAGTGAATCAGGAGATTCAGAAGAAACTTGAGAGGACGGGTTTCAACAGCCTTACAAATGTTTTCTTTCCACTAGGAAATTTGTAAATAATGAAAAACACTGCTATGAGCTAAATGGATATAAAACCTGTATGGGTAGTGAATAACCTGTGGTCGAGTCATCTCCCCTCGTGGCGCGGCAGCAAGGTTAAGTTGGGGGGAGAAAAGGAAGAACCCATTCTTTTCCTTAACTTCACCATTTGCGCTATACGAGAAATCCATAAGAGACCCAAGACCCGAAAATCGAATATGAAAATAGTGACAGGTGTTACCTGATTTGTTGGAACAGAGGTCACACGTCTGGCTCTCCGCAATCAAGCTGTTACCTCCGTGGTGGCGCCTGTTCAAAGCACCTGAGAGTGCTGGGCCCGACGCGGACATATCCAAGCTGCAGTCTGTTATCCTCACCGACTGGACAGCGCCGTATCCTGAGTCTGTGAAGGAGCATCTCAAAGGCGTGGACGCATGCATCTGGTTTGCAAACCCATAAACCTGGGCATCAATACCACTGGTCTCAGGCGTCTTCTTAGGACCATAGCAGTTACGCCGTCCAAGTCCATTAATATGATCTTCACAGACATCACCAAGACCTGTTATGATTACACCATCAATGGTCTTTGCAACGTGGCCGCTTGTCGCCATCAATCCCTTCCGCCCCGTCCACACATCTGGCGTCACGGTAGAGAATGACCAGTGCAAGTCCCCCTCATTTCTGGTCGACTACCGTCCAATACGCGTTGGTTACCTTGCTACCTTCCTCCTTCTTAGTCAACTCGACTGACTAGCAAGCACAGGGCCACGTTGAGAACGCAATATTTTGGATTTTTCCAAGCAACGCGAACCAGTTGTACAGGCTCCTGTCATCTTGCCTGGAGGCATCGAAAGCCCTAACTACCCGAACACTGATGTATCAACTAGTTTTTGCCGCCAACTCGGCACGCAACTTGGGTTCATGTGTCAAAGCTTGCCTCGACTATGATTGATCAGTGTATAAATGGCATCACAAAAGATCCCCTATGGGGTGAGAATGCGGAAGAGATTGGATCTCGCATATTCCGTAAGGAGGATTATATAGGATATGGGGCTGGTTCACTTTAAAGTATGGGTTTTCACTCAGAACCTTGCCAAATCCATTGAGCTTTCAACTAGATCACCTGTCGCGTCTTTATAGTCAAAGTTGGAACACTATGTTTTTGCATATTTCATTAGCTCTCTCAAGTGCGGTCGCATTGAGGTCTGCGTCACAGGCGTGCCTTAATGTTGCGCCATGGACATGCTGTTTCATCGAGTTTGCCTGTATATGTCATCTGGAAGGCGAATAATATCGATTCCTGGCTGAATGCAGATCTTAAAAAGTTTACGTACAATTCTAGCCATATCATCATTGGTAGTGGGCTTGACGACTACGAGGCAGCTTTGGATCAGCATAATTGGACCATCGATGCGAAACTCCAAATGGAAAACCGATCTTGCGCGGATGATAAAGTATAATGGTAAGTAATTAGGGGCGTCAAGTTTTTATGACTTTGGGGCAGTCGGATGTAGAGATTGTTGTGCGGGTGGGCGAAGAGGCTAGGATTAGTCAAGATTGACTAATGTGGAGGTGAAGGTTAGGAGAAGGTTGGGTGGGTGGCCGGAGTGAGTACCTCGCTTTGGCCAATATGCCATATGAGGATGATATCAAAATACGTTGATGGGAACTGGGGGGGAGGATGGGACGGGGGAGATTCAGAGTTAGAAGTGGAATAATGAGGTGGTGGCATGACTTCTGGGGAACAACATTCGGGTTTTGCTTTTCGGGGAACTCGCAAGACATCGGCTACATAATCTCGGGGTCGGGATCGGGATGGGTCAACAAATGGTCCGTGCGCTCCCGCTCCCGCTTCCGAACCTTATTTCGCCCGAATCTTCGTCGGAACACGGGAAGGACAACGCAGATGAAAGCTGAAGTTAGGAGGCTGCTGAAGTCGGGAAGTATGTAAAGAGTTTGAAGTTTCTTGATTATATTAACTTCTTCCGGAAGCAGGTACACATTTGTTACCACTCCTGGATGAACGGGGCAAGCTGTCGTAGCTTGCCGTTTCAGCCGGAAATTCAGAATGGAAATGCCAATTCCAACGCAATATACCACCGACAAAGAATGCTATGGAAAAACATCGCCGCATTTCGATAATATTTTTTCCTTCATTTGCCGTGAGTTTTGCCTTCATTGCCTCCACAGCCCTCATATATCGCCTAATGGAGCACGTGGGAAAAGAAAATAACACGGCCCATATCGTAAATATTGCCAATATACTTAAAACAAACGACCACAGTTGACATTACTGCAAACACATACGAGGTATTGAAAGTGTATATTTGTATTTAACTTCTCCGTGGCCACTTTACCCTGCATTTTTGAGAGTATAATTTTGACAAATATAAGAAGATTGCTAGTAACCAGGCAAAATTGCGCTTGAAAACGCTTGGTACCATGTCAAACCAGACATATACTCCTAAAATATATGATTCATCGAAAACGTGGAAGGGTTAAATCTGTAGGGAGAGTGAAGTCGACATCGGTGAGAAATTCCGCGGTAAAGTTGTTCTACTCTGCTCATTGAATCACTCTTTGGTTTAGCCCCACCGCTTTAACGGATGCCAAAATCACTCTTGTGGACGATGAGCCACGAATTTACCTGGGAGCCACTGAGTTCGTTATTGAGGTATCTGGTGGGCTTTTCTGCACGGAACAGGAGGTTACCAGACTCGAACCGTCGCGGGACTTAGGGTTTGGCCAGGACTGGAAAGACTTCGTTCTGGTGGAAATGGAGGTGATAACCTCTTCAGGAGAGGTTGCATGGGCATCATCGCAGCACATTCCGTATCGGGGCATATTACAGAATAATTGGATTAACAGCAATTCGAGGGCTTGAGAATAAGTTATTCACTCCTGCTGAGATGGTTTTCATTGATCTCGTCGATGTGGCTGACGATCCGACCTTGGAGGCTCAGATCTTTTAATGATTAATCCTTCTTTTAGCCAGTTGGTTGAATAACATAACCACTCATGCTATGTAATCTACACTTCACAACCTCCCTGCCTGTAACGGCAGCCATTTGGTTGGGGGTTGGGGAGGCAAACCAGATAACTTCTGCATGTCAACCAACCTTGAATGCAACCTATCCTTCCCAACCCTGCCAGTGGTGAGAGCCGCGAGAAGTGAACGAGTTTGACATTGCATGTCGACCAACGTTGACTCTTGAGTCGTTTACGGGAGCCCCCTGGTCTGGTAATTGGCCCGATGAGGACTTAGATACACGCATTGTTGCATGGATATACTCCCGTCCCCTTCTGACGAACCTCATCCCGTTAAGCTTGAAGGGCTCAGCCCATTCATCCATACCATGATGCATAAAAGTCATGATCGCCCTGATGATGTTCATATCCCGTAGGAATTAAGCTTAGTTTCTCTCTCTTTCTCTCCATATCTTCACAGTTTGCAGTTGATTTCTCCACTTCTCTATCGTGGAAAGGACGTGCAGATGCGCCCTTGTGGTAACATCAATCACCCTCCCAGCAACGGGTCTGCCTGATGGGTTCGCAAAATTCGGACCTGGGAAGACTTTATCGAGGATAATCCACTGGAAGACGAGAAGACGACATCGACTTTACTTTGGATCTCGTGGCTTGCCCCTTAGTTACAGTTGACAGGAGGAGGCGCGGGTGGATTTCAACGACCGTATTCCGCTCAGCCGTATGCCCCTTCTAATTTCCCAGGTTGCGGCTTATATTAGCCAAAGATTTCCGGGGGTTGCAGTCTCGATGTACGAAGATGAATGCCGAATAAGCGACGAAGCAAGGACAAGGCTGCTGGAGAACGATGCAGGGACGGTACTTCCTCGAACTCTATCACCACCTGGCAGATATCGCTTGAGCACATCCTCAAGACGGCCCCTAGAGCTGTTCTTCTGTTATCCCTCATGAGCTTTTTTGACCGACAAGAGACTCCATTTGGTGGAAGTCTATCAAGACTAAGGGAGGGGGTTAAAGCCGAGGATTTGAGTAGGAAATTGGTAGAGATACGCAGTAAAAGCAGTAAAAGGAAAAAAAGAAGAAAGGAAAAGGCAAGGCCGGAGGACTCAAATGACCAACCTCAATATTCTTACATTCTTTGAAAGCTAGGTCGTAGCGTTGAGGCTTTGGAGTTGCCCAAGTCCGTGTCAAAACTAGAGAACCAAGATGTGTATCGAATGGCTGAATATGATGAAGCAAGATTAGGACTTCGCTTTATTTATTGAATCTATGTAAGTAGTTATGTTCTAATTCCAACAGAAAGGAAAGATACAAAAATAAAATTATCTGTCACCCGTACCACGTTTTCCGTGTATGTCATTTTTATTTTAATTTATGCATCCTCATATATCATTTTCAGCTAAGTCTTTTTCCATAAAAACTATCAACCAGGAAGAAAACACAAAGAAACAGAATTGATAGCATTAAATATTTTCTTTTTTTTTTTTTTAAAAAAAAAAAAAAAAAAAAAAACAAAGGCAAATAGATAAGGGGGCATCAAGGGAAAAACAGACCCTCCAAATCATCAAATCAAGTCAAATCAAATCAAACATAAAAAGAAGAGGGAAACCTACGCCGCTCCAAATTCCTTAACATCGGTCTTCTTCCCCAACAATGCCAACGGCACGATCCCACTAACATGCATCTCTGGCCCATAAACATGCATATCCAACCCCAACTCCTCGCCCACAGCCTTAATATTCTTCAGGCCTTCCTGGTAATTAGGCCCAGCCCGCCTAACCCAGATCTGTGTCTTATGCTCATTCAAGATAGGCGCCACCTCCCTCAGCGCCCGAATAACCCCCTTGAACGTCGATGCGACGTTCGTGAAATTCGCAATCCCACCACCAATGAACAGGACCTTCCCATCCGGATGCAAGGGTGCGCGCAGCATCAGATCCAGGATGGTGCGTGCGTAGTTGAATGTCTGCGTTTCGGTGGGTGCGCCGGAGTATTCTCCGTAGTTTGCGAGTTCGGAGACGAAGCCAGCGGACGCGATGGCGTCGGCGTAGACGACGGATGCACCACCGCCGGCGACGAGGGTCCAGATGCGTCCGTTCGGGTTGAGGACGGTGAGTTTAAGCGACGAGCCTGTCTTGGCGTCCATGTCTGCGATGAATTTTTCTTCCTTGCTAAGCTCGCGGCCGAAGGGGGCGGGGAATTCCATGGGCGGCCCCGCGTCGATGGTTACTTTGCCATCCGTATTGGTGGCCTTGCGGATCCCCAGAGCGGCGGGGCTGCGGGCAATGGCCCATTTGGTACCGCATTCGAATTCGGCAGTTTGGTCTAGTTTGGCGGCTAGGTCAAGGAAGTGCACTGCTGCGGAGGTTTTGGAGGGATTGGGAATGACAACGAGGGGGTTGATTTCGAGATAGGTGAATTGGCAGTCGACGTAGACGGCGTAGAGGCGGGTGATGAAGTCGACGAGCACGTTGTGGAGGCCCGAGGGGATTTTGCTGAGGAGGGCAGAGGCGATTTCGTCGTTGGAGGGGTAGTTTGCGAGATTGACTGGGATCAAGAGCTTTTCTGCCTTGGCGTCGACGTCGCCGACATCTACGCCGCCTTCGTGGGTGAAGAGGATCCAGTCGCCCTGTATAAATACATAATTCGATTAGTATTTATAGATTTGGTCTTTGTTTTTGATTTTAATATTTTTTATTTTATATTATAAACCAAGGGGAGATAATAAAGTGTGTATATATATCTATCTTACCTCTCGTACGGAGTTGATGTTGATATAATATTCCGTTTCTTGCGGGTGAGGCACAAATGGTTCAACGAGGAACTGCCTCAGGACACCCGTAACAGTCTCAACCTTCTGCTCCTTGCCTGCGCGCTCAGCAATCCATGCTCTCGCTTCAGGCCAGGTCCTGTCCAGAGCAAGCAGGCCACTCTTGCCCCGCCGCTTGATCAATTGGTCTGGTTTTGCGACGAGGCGGATATCCTTTGCGAGCAGCCAGGGATAGGTGCTCTCAGCCTGGTCGAGGATGGCGTCAACAGAGGCATCTTCGGGGAAGTAGAGGGAGGCGAGCTTTGGGGGGGGATTGTGGGTGGATGGGGGGGGTAGAGGGGAGGATTTGATGACGGGGCTTCTGGTGAGGTGGTAGTTGAGAATGGCCTTGCCATCCGCTTCAAGGATTGACTTGGCAGACATGGTGATGTGTATAGCTATAAGTGATCGATCTCTAGTTGGGGGGATGTATGCGTTTGTGGTATGCGGTATATTAGGATATATAAGGAGAGAGAATGTGTGTGGTTATTGTGTCTGTCTGTTCTGTATGTCGTAGTTAAATATGTGCATATGAAGTGGTTTGTGTTGGGCGTTGAGCTGAGCTTGCGGAAGCTGGCGCCTGACTAAGCCTGCCGTGGGTTGAGGCTGTTGTTGGGGAGCCCGGTAACTGCCGAGTCTTGGGGATATATATTTATCTAGCTAATTACTGAGGCATACGAATCCCCGGCCTGGTCTACCGGGGCTTCTGGGGTTCAGTTGGTTTCCTTGGCTTGCGCAGGGTGGGATAAGGTGGATGTTTTGGGATATTTTTAAACAAAGGTTGGTTGAGAAAGAATTCTGTCTAGCGTTGTTGTGCCCCCTAATAAATACACTCTAGATACGAGTGTGTGCAACTATTGCCTGGAATGAATTGAATAAGAATGCAATTTAGGATTCTTAACAACAATCAGCAAATCAAATTGACAATATCTATCCTCTGCATAAGTAGATATATTTTATATAATATATATACTCTGAATATCTTCCCGGCTTTTTGTTGTTTGTTTTGGGTCCTTTGTTCAGCGGTGACGTCTTGCAGCTGCTTAGGTACAACTGAATCATGGAGCAAGCAGGTAACCCCGACAGCCTAGCCCTGTCCCATGTAGTTAGTTAGTAACCTTCGCTCCCCATACTCTCTAGGTCAACTCGCGAGGGTAAGTTGATTGGCGTTCTCATCCATTGGGGAGCGGCTAGCTCGATCTGGTTAGTGCCCGCCAACTCGGAGGGAGGTGTCTCAAAGCGGAAGGAGAGGGACAGCCCAGCTAAGCTACGTTGCAAGGAGTTGTGTGTGCACCTGCCGCAAGTTTGGCAGCTCAACAAACACCAAAAATACACCTTCCCCCAGGGCCAAGTTCAAAAGTCCGGGTCCAACTTCAATTCATTCTTATTTTCTTCAACTCTCCAACTTTTCATTCTTCATTCTTCTCTCTTCGTATCCAGCCCAGACCAAGGTGGCCAGCCATTGAACTCTTTGTTTGTTTTTGTCTTGCTCAGTCCATTTCTTTTCGACATTGGATATCTCCTTGTGTCTAGACGTTGCTGCTGTGCGTTTCATTCCTCTGCGCTTCCAAGGGGTGGCCTGTCCTGTAAATTCCTCCCAGCAGACTTCCAAGGCAGACGAATATAAATAACTACAGCCAACTACGCATACTTCTATCCCAATACAATAACTAACCTGATATCTCTTCCCTCTAGCTTCTTCCATCGCCATCATGCCTTCTGCTGCTCCCCTGTCCAGCACTGCCAATGGCAACCTCTCCGCAAACGACAATATACGTCGCTTCGCCGCCCCAAGCAGACCCCTCACTCCCCTAGAGCACACCCTCTTCCACGACAAGACACGATGCTTCGTATAGTACGTCTCAATATCTCTCCATATTATTTCACTCTACTACTATTTACTGTTACATAACCCAACGCTGGAACTGGTTACTAATTAGCTATGCTTGCAGTGGTATGCAACCCCGTGCCGTGCAGGGAATGCTCGACTTCGACTTCATCTGCAAGCGATCTACCCCCTCCGTAGCCGGCATTATCTACACCTTCGGCGGCCAATTCGTCAGTAAGATGTATGTCAATTATCCAAATGTCCAAAAACATCTGTTTGCTAAATATAGCGCTATAGGTACTGGGGAACGAGCGAGACCCTGCTCCCCGTCTACCAGGAGGTCGAAAAGGCCATGACAAAACACCCAGATGTCGACACTATCGTCAACTTCGCCTCGTCGCGAAGTGTCTACAGCTCCACCATGGAACTCATGCAGTACCCCCAGATCAAGTCAATCGCCATCATCGCTGAGGGTGTCCCAGAAAGAGTAATGCGCAAACCATTCCCTCGTATATACATATCCTTGGAATATATACTAACCCGGATTATAGCGCGCCCGAGAAATCATGGTAGCTGCGAAAGAAAAAGGGATAACCATCATTGGCCCCGCGACTGTCGGAGGCATCAAGCCTGGTGCCTTCAAAATTGGCAACACTGGCGGCATGATGGACAACATTGTCGCATCTAAACTCTACCGCAAGGGCTCAGTGGGCTACGTCTCTAAATCTGGAGGCATGTCCAACGAGCTGAACAATATCATCTCCCAAAACACTGATGGAGTCTATGAGGGTGTCGCTATTGGAGGCGACAGATATCCTGGAACCACATTTATTGACCATCTCCTGAGATACCAAGCAGATCCAAAGTGTAAGATCCTCCTGCTCCTGGGTGAGGTCGGTGGTGTTGAAGAGTACCGCGTCATCGACGCTGTGCGCGACGGCACCATCACAAAACCAGTTGTCGCGTGGGCCATTGGAACCTGCGCAAGCCTGTTCAAGACAGAAGTCCAGTTCGGCCACGCTGGCGCCTCCGCCAACTCTGAACTCGAGACTGCAGTCATGAAGAACAAATACATGAGAGAATCTGGCATCCACGTCCCAGACACCTTTGAGGAACTACCCCGGGTCCTCGCGGACGTCTACAAGAAGCTCGTCAAGCAAGGAACCATCAACCCCGAACCTGAACCTGTCCCACCCAAGATCCCCATTGATTACGCCTGGGCCCAGGAACTCGGCCTCATCCGTAAACCAGCCGCATTCATCTCTACCATCTCTGACGACCGTGGCCAAGAACTGCTGTACGCCGGGATGCCCATCTCAGATGTGTTTAGAGAAGACATAGGAATTGGAGGCGTCATGTCGCTGCTGTGGTTCCGTCGCCGTCTCCCCATCTACGCTAGCAAGTTCCTCGAGATGGTCCTTATGTTGACGGCTGACCATGGTCCCGCTGTATCTGGCGCCATGAACACGATCATCACAACTAGAGCTGGAAAGGATCTTATCAGCGCTCTGGTATCTGGTCTGTTGACGATTGGCTCGCGGTTTGGTGGTGCTCTGGATGGCGCTGCGGAGGAGTTCACAAAGGCATTCGACAGGGGCCTTAGTCCCCGCGATTTCGTTGATACCATGCGCAAGGAAAACAAATTGATACCAGGTATCGGCCACAAAGTAAAATCCCGTTCCAACCCAGACCTTCGCGTCGAACTCGTCAAGGAGTTCGTACACAAAAACTTCCCAAGCCACAAACTCCTCGACTACGCCATCGCCGTCGAAACCGTTACGACTTCCAAGAAAGACAATCTAATCCTAAACGTCGACGGGTGCGTGGCTGTATGCTTTGTTGATTTGTTGCGGAACTGTGGTGCGTTTAGCCCCGAGGAGGCGGAGGATTATCTGTCTATGGGTGTGCTGAATGGGTTGTTTGTTTTGGGGAGGAGTATTGGCCTCATTGCGCATTTCTTGGATCAGAAGAGGCTGCGGACTGGTCTTTATAGGCATCCGTGGGATGATATTACGTATTTGCTGCCGACGTTGCAGAAGGGTGCGCCGGGTGCGGAGGGAAGAGTTGAGGTTAGCATGTAATTTGGCTGGGAAGCTGCTTTCCCCCCAACCCTTTAACAGCGTGGTCGATTGGGGAGAGACAAATACGGATTTTTCTTCTGTGATGGTGGTGCGAATAATATATTTATTTTATGCTCTACACCTTTTTCTCCTTTACATTTTACACTTTACATTTTGGTTGTATGTTTTTATTTGCTTTTCTTTGTGGTGGAGTGCTGGGATAACTATTTGAAAATAAAATGATGACTTATGCGTTTTATTACAAGGTTGTTCATTTGCTTTCTACCAAGCTCTTTTGACACTGTTGTTTTTTCTCTGGTTGTTTTGAGTGATAGATATATTAGCGAAACCCGAGGGTGACGCTTTAAAAAGTCGTCAAAGTGTCAGTACTAATCCAGGAGTAGAGATTAGATAAACGCATAACTATTTCTGTTGATTGACTTTTCCTTTCATTCCAGATATCTCCCCTTCAATCTCATGCTATACGAATTCTCGAGTGCTGCTTAGGTATATTAAAGGGTCTCCGCACATCTCCGCAGTCTCAGGCGCGGAAAGTTAGGGCTCTACAGTCGTAAGGTAAGCTTTTCTTCCAAGTTTCGAATCGCGACGAAATCTTTACAACTAACAAAACTCCGAGCAGAAGTTGTTTATTCTCTCTCTATTGCACTTTCATCTGGGCATAAAGATTGCGGGTACGTGCAGATACGGATCCTGACATAAAAAAAAAAATCTATCCGATCCTTTTAACTAGAGCTATTAATAAGAAGACGCTGTTGCTGGAGAGAAGTGCAGTGGAGCATGTTGAATTACATGCGAGAATAATATATATTATATATATATATTAGTTAACGTCCAAAGTCTATTGATCTCTCCTGCGTCAAATTGACTCTTGTCCGCCTGTCATATCCAAACCATTAAATTCCACCCACCCACCACCAGAACAAACAAACACCTCTCCCTCGAAAAACAATGGTCCGCTTCAAACACCGCTACCTCCTCATCGACATCCTCTACCCCCCGTCCTCCGATATCTCCTCCAATACGCCCAGCACAGCCAAAACCAAAACCAAACCCCCGCCGACAAGTACCAGCTCCAGTACTGCAAATGCAAACGCTAACCTGACAACACACCTCCTCATCCACCGCCCGACACCGGATACACTGACACCGCAATCCCTCGCGCGGGCCGTAAGGGAACATATTGCGGAGATGTTTGGTGATTGGGGAATGGGTAGGTTAGGAGGAGGCGGAGCGGGGGGTGTTAGTGGTATGTGTGTTAGGTGTTCTCTTCCTTTCTTCTTTTCTTTTCCTCTCTCTCTCTCTCTCTCTCTCTCTCTTTTTTTTTTTTTTTTTTTTTTTTCCCTTTTTTTCTTTTTTCTCTGGTTTTGTGCTGCTAACATCTGGCGATACGTGAATTAGTAAAATACCTCTCCCCCGCAACATCGACAGCGATAATCCGCTGTCCCCGCGCGAGCTATAGACTTGTTTGGTGCGCACTTACGTATATGTCTCGTTTACCTGCGTCAAGGGGCGGGGGTTGGGGTGGGAGGGCAAATGCGAATCTGCAGATGCAGGATGATTGTGTGTTCCGGGTTGTGAGGGTTTCCGGGACGATGAGAAAGGCGGAGGAAGAGGCTATTTCTAGGGCGAGGAGGGAGGTCGTTAGGATGCGGGGGGCCGGAGAGAAGGGGGGTGGGTTGCTGGAGGGAATGTTTGGGGGGGAAGTTGAAGTGGATGTGGATGTGGGAGAGGATGGAGAGGAAGACGAGAGAAGTGATGAGGATTGAATGGGGAGGTAAATATCATTGGTGAGTACCATCCTTTCTTCTTATGTTCAAACGTATCGTGACTATTATATTCTACTATACATTCATGGCATGAGTCTCGTTTCATTTTCGTGATTTGCGAACGACTTTTATCCACTATTTGGCGGAACAGTCATATATATAGAAATCATCCATATCGATGTCATCCCCACCTCCTCCACCACCACCACCAGGAGCACCAGGCGCATTCTTCCCTGCTTCTTCCCGCACCTTCGCTTCCTCCCACTCCTTCCTCTCCTTCTCATCCCATTCATCCTTCCTATCAAGCCATCTCTCCTGCACATCTCTTATATCCATCACACCCAACCCCTCTCTAACCGCCACCTGCCAGACCGTATCATTTGCCCCTTCCGCCGAACCAAAGGCATAGCCACCCGCCCGATCAATAACATGTAACAAATTCATCATACTCTTCTTATCCTCTACAGCTAGTGTCTCAAAACCTACTAGCCCGAAATCTTGCACAAGCTCGACAATGGCTTGGTTCAACGCGTCAAATTTCGAGTTCATTAATCGGGGAGATTCCTCCTTTAAGTGTGGGAGGAGATAGGATAGGTCTTGGACTTCTGTGTAGAAGTCTAAATTGAAGGGTAAGGGTGGGTAGTTGGAGAGGTTGTCTATTTTTGTGAGGACGTTGATGTGGGGGAGGTCCATTTGGAGCATGGCGCGGAGGGAGAGGAGGAGGGCAGAGATGTACATTGAGGGGAGGGTGAGGTTGTAGGAGTCTATGAGGTGGACTACGACGAGCTGTTGGCAGTACGGGACTAGTTAGTAGTGAAGGGGAGCTTTCATGGAACGGTCAAGATTTTGAGGGATAGGGTGAGAGCACACTCTGTACCCAAGCTTTTGGATCCGGAAGAAGATATTTCGCAGCGAAGAGTGGTGTGTGAAGATCTCGACCTGGCCTGGGCAATCGAACAGGACATAGTCATCTGCATTATATCAAATACATGCACAAATTAGTCACATTCTATGCGCATTCCATTCCCGCAATAGTAACAAATATCATTTTAACAAACCTCCTAACCGCTCCAAACCCTCTTTCAACCAATCGAAATTTGCCTCTATTTCCTCAAGTGCATATAAAACCCCTCCATTTGGGCCCAGCGTATCTTCTGCCATAATTTCCTCCAGAGTTTACCAGCTCGCGCACGTCAAACGCCGGGGTACACGAGGTCTTGTCGTTGGCAGGGTCTAGGTTGACAACTGAGCATTTGCGGCCGATGGCGGACATGAATTGTTGCATGCCATCGCAGTAGGTGGATTTGCCAGAGCCGGGGGGGCCTATTACCAGCTGCGCGAAAGGCATGACCAAATGATATGTGTGCAACTTTGCTTTTAACCTGGGAGAATAACTCCTGGTTAACGGTGTGGAGTGATGATGGAAGTTGAAGCTTTGTTAAACGCGATGATGTCGTTGGGGCGGTGTAGCGGGGCAGAAAACAAGGAGAAAATTCGGGTTGAGAAACAGCTTGCAAAGAACAACCAGACAACAATATCCGAGTCCAACTTTGGGAGAAGCAGGGGACTTTAGATTTTCATTCAATTGCGGATTATTATAGTTGTTAACTCCAATGGCGTCTAGTAAGTTCAATATTTGAAGCAACCCAAAACTACACCTCGATACTGACCGCAAATCACAGCACAATTCGCCCTCGCCTCCCCGCCGACGGACGCCATATCAGCCGTTAAATTCTCCCCAGAGCCAGGCTCAATGCGCCTGGTAGTTTCGTCATGGGATAAAAACGTATATCTATACGATCTACGAGATGAGAATGGAGCCGTGAGCGAAGGCAAACTCCTTCAGAAATTCGAGCATCGAGCACCCGTTCTGGATGTCTGCTTTGGAGAGAATGAGAATGAAATATATACCAGTGGATTAGACTGGGACGTTAGGAGGTGAGTTGCTCACTGTATATATGATATATATGTACCTCCCCTCGGAATACCATTCTGCGAATTAAAAACAGAGCCACCATTAATGGCGGATTCCCCTTACAGGATCGACATCCCGACCTCCACCCAAACAGTCCTCAGCACACATTCCGCCGGCGTAAAATCGGTGGTCTACAGCAAAGAGCACAACCTCCTTGTCTCCGCCTCCTGGGACTCAACTCTACATGTCCACCGCACTAGCACCTCCTCAGACCCCACCAACTCCGCCCCAACAAAGGCACCGATGACCATCCCCCTCCCCGCAAGGCCCTTCTCCCTCTCCCTCTCCCCAACAAAGCTCGTCGTCGCCATGGCCTCGCGCACCCTGCACATCTACGACTTACACGCTCTCTCCACCTCCCTCGACCAATCCCCCAACACCTCCACGGCCTCCGAAAATACCCAACCCATAGAACCCTGGCAACGACGCGAAAGCAGTCTAAAATTCATGACGCGCGCCGTGGCCTGCATGCCCAACGATGCCGGCTACGCGTCTTCCAGCATCGAAGGCCGCGTCGCGGTCGAATGGTTCGATCCCTCCCCAGCCTCCCAAGACCGCAAATACGCGTTTAAATGCCACAGGCAACAAGCAGCAGATGAGCCCGGTGTTGATGTCGTATATCCCGTCAACGCGCTGGCATTTCACCCTGTGCATGGCACATTTGCGTCTGGTGGCGGGGATGGGGTTGTGGCCTTGTGGGATGGGTTGGCGAAGAGGAGGATTCGGCAGTATCAACGGCATCCAGCTAGCGTGGCTGCGTTGGCTTTTAGTGGAGATGGGAAGTTTTTGGCCATTGGGGTTTGTCCTGGGTTTGAGGAGGGGAGGGAGAAGGAACAAGGTGAGGCGGGGGAAGGGGTTGTAAATGTGTATATTAGAGAGTTGGGGGAGAATGAGGCCAAAGGAAAAGGGGTGAAGTAAAATGAGATGAATTGAGTAATGGGTTGCTACGTTAATTTTCTTTTCTTTTCTTTTCTTTTCTTTTCTTTTCTTTCTTTTATATATTTTCTAGCGTATTATTGTGTCATACTCAACACAGTAATCGTTGTATCCCGAACCAAAAACCAAGAAAATAAAACCCAATGATACCTCTATCAAGGTAAAACCCTCTCAAAACAAAATGAGACGTAAAAACGAAATGGAATATAATGCTTATTATCAGTTCATCATAACTCACCCTCCCCTATTAATTTACTTCGTAGTGCGCACCGAAACCGACCCGTCCGGCATACCAAAATACGCAGCAACAGGCTTCTGCCCACCAATCCCACCAACAGCTTGAGCCTGCGGGCCCGTCAACCCGCAAAAGAGACCAACCTCCAATACACCGGGAATCATATTAATCCTATCCGCCAAAGCCGTTACCTCCCAAACCCCATTTTTCCCCGACCCGTCCTGACCTTGCGCGACATCCGACGGCAAGAGGAGTTTAGGAAATGGTGCGTCGATGAGGAAGAAGCCCTGATCAGTTTTCACTGGAGTGGCATGCTCTCCTACCTCGGGTGCGGTAATGCGGAGTTTGGGCAGGGGGCTGCCGATTTTTTGAAGTTCGGTTATAACGCGGCGGACGGCTATGGGGGCTACTTCGATGGGAATTGAAGGCCAGTTTGTTAGGAGGCGGGATTGGAGTTTTCGAGAGTCTGTGTGTAGTGGGTGGGGATTGGGTTAGTAATTTGGAAGGTGTGGTTGATAATATATGTGCTTGTAAGAGTGGTAGCTGCGGAGGGGGGAAATCCTCGCACGCATTTTGACATGTGGAGCTACAATAGGAAAAGAAAGGAAAAACTTAAATATATATATATATAAAGATATATTTTGCCGCACATACCAGCTACGCAAATAAACTCCTTCGCCTGTAGTGCAACTAGTTTCTCCTGGAACAGACATGCACCTCCGCCCTTTATACAATTGAGGTCGTCGTCGACCTCATCCGCGCCATCAAACGCAACGTCTAACACGGCGCCCTCGGGAAGCGCATCGAATGCGACAGGGGTCAAGCCCGCATTGACAACGAGCTGGTTCGACTGGTACCCTGTGGGCACGAAACCCGTGGTAGACGTATCCACACCGAGTGCCTTGATGGCCTCGACTACGTAGACAATCGTGGTCCCGCTACCGATTCCGACGAATTTGGCGTTTGGTGGGTAGTGTTTATCAACAGCTTCTTTCGCAGCGTTCCGCTTTGCGTCTTCGATTGTGGACATGGCGGAGGGGTGTGTGGCTGCGTAGGATCGTTTCTGAGGGGAGAGGGGGGTATAGAAAAGCGGACGGGGCAGCGGGAGTACAACAGTTAGGAGGTGGGATGCTGTTAGTGAGTGGCGGGGTAGAAACTTGAGCCTAGAAATTTCAGTTTGGGGCTGGAATTAGAAAATTGTTTGCTCTTTTTTAGGATTGCTGCAGAATATGGATCGGGAGGATGCAATGGGTTATAGGTTATTTATCTAAAGTGGGATGCTAAAATACTTTGTACTTCCACCCTTTCTTTTCATACCCAGGAGTTGGCGGCGTTACTTACAGGGTGCATGCGACTAATGGTCTTGGTATGAGTTTCATGAAGCTTTCTGGCGGGAGGAGGGTGGCGGGAAATGTTAGTTATAGCTAAATAGCTGTTAACTAGTTACATATTAACGTTATATGAGTAGTTTAAGGAGTTGACAGAGCACAATCCCTATAGCTAAGACACCACGGGAGTCCATCAACATCACTAATTCTTAGGCTGCGCATGACTATAGCTGCACCATGGTATCATCGCAAGCCAACTTTCAGTTGGCATCATGGATGAAGATGTTTGACAGGAGGCGATCCATGGGTTTATTGTTGGTGATGTTGGTGGTGATGGTTCGTTAAACCGCCCAAGTACGCTCCGGCCCTACTATTTTCCCCTCTAGCTCCGCGTTAAACTAGACAACACGACAAGACGACAACAAGACAACAAGACAACACGCCGTACGCTTGCTGCCCCCATATTAGTCTCTAGTAGACACTTCTGCAATAAAGAATATAACCGTCCTGGGGTGGCATATAGCGGCATAGAGCGGCCTGAAGTAAATCAATGGCCTCTATCATTCCTTTTCTTGCTTAGACATAAAAGTGTTGTTTGCTTTCTTCAATGACCGAATCTTTCCCAACACGTCCTGCGGGGCCAACCTCAAAGGAGCGCAAATACGACCGCCAGCTACGATTATGGGCTGCCAGTGGCCAACAAGCTCTTGAAAACTCCAAGGTGCTTCTTGTAAACTCAGGTGGCCCTCTGGATAACGAAATCACCGCTGGTTCTGGAGTGGTGGGTGTCGAGACCCTGAAAAATCTGGTGCTGCCTGGTGTTGGCGGCTTCACAATTGTTGACCCGGCCATCGCCACTGAGTCGGACCTGGGAGTCAACTTTTTTCTAGAAGAAGCAAGCCTGGGAAAATCGAGAGCACAGGAGACGTGCAGGCTGCTGCGGGAGCTAAATCCAGACGTCGAGGGAGACTCGTTCGATCAGGTGTGCTGCATCTATTCGGATTGTCCCAATATAAAAAAAATAAAAAACAACCGAACGATAGCTGACTCTTTAGACAGCCCATTGGAGAACTTCTAAAAGATGAAGGCTTCCTACAACCATACGCTCTCATAATAGTCTCGGCTCCAGTGAGTCGTTCCACGTTAAAAGCTATTTCTGCCGCCGCCCGACAGCACTCAATTCCTCTCATTTACGCCCATTCGGTTGGCTTCTACTCTGCATTCTCACTGCAACTCCCTGCTGTATTTCCCATTGTCGAAACACATCCAGATCCAGAATCCGTTCAAGATCTACGTTTGATCAACCCTTGGCCCGAATTAGCAGCCGTCGCCGCGGCCAAGACGGCGGATATAGATAGTCTTGATGACTACGAACATGGCCATATGCCATACCTATTGATACTTCTTCATTTTCTCGAGAAGTGGAAGAAAACACACAATGAGAACCCACCTACCACGTACAAAGAAAAGTCAGAATTCCGTGAGATGGTTCGGGATGGGACCCGGGCCGATAACTTGGAAGGAGGGGAGGAAAACTTCGACGAAGCCGTAGCCGCCGTATTAAAGAGCATAAACCCCTGGTCTCTAAAGAGTAATGTTGAAGAAGTATTTAAGATGGAACAGTGTAACAAACTCACCGCAACCTCTGGCAATTTTTGGATCATCGCCTCCGCCGTTAAATCATTCTACACCACCCACAATGTCCTCCCGCTCCCAGGTTCCCTTCCAGATATGAAGACGAAGTCAGAAGACTATATCTCCCTCCAAAATATCTACAAATCGAAAGCACGCAAAGACGTCGCAGAGGTCGTCCTTACCGTTAGGGCTCTAGAAAGCCAGCTCGGGAGGGATACGCCAGCATCTCAAATCTCTGAGAGGGAAATCGAAACTTTCTGCAAAAATGCCTGTAGCATAAAGGTAATCTGTGGCCGTGACATACCCATTCTAGGCTCGACTGCGGACCCCACAACTCTTAGATCTATCCGCGACAGCCTCCAACTCTCCGACTCCCTCATCCACATCTTCATCGCCCTGCAAATCCTCGATACGCTCGTCAGCGAGTATCAAAATAGAGCCTCACAATCACAATCACAACCGCCATCATCGCCCTCACTCCCATCTTTCCTCGACCAAGCCAAAAACTGGTCAGCCGCACAATCAAAACTTCTAAGCCTCTTGCAAGTCGACGGCCAGCCTCTCGATGACGACATTCAGTCTCGCATCACAAAGGCAGTGCAAGAAACCATACGCGCAGGTCCGGGGGAGTTGCACACCATCTCCGCACTGGCTGGCGGCTTCGTCGCACAGGAGGCGTTGAAGGTGCTGACGAGGCAGTATGTGCCGCTGGATAATACGTGTGTCTTTGATGGGATTGAGAGTCGGGCGGAAATGTTTAGGTTGTAGGTTGGTTAGAGGAATGGATTTTCTGGGTCTGAGATGGGTTATAGTGAAAGGGAACATTTACGGATTGCGTCTTAGCTGTTTGGGGGGCAAGGGATTGAATTTATTTGTGAAGATTCCATATTTACGTTGTACTGATTATGTTTAGAGGTTAGTTAACCAAATAGGTGACGGCGTGATATAGTCATGATTTGATGAAAGAAATATTATCATACAGAAATATTACTGCTAGAAGGAATCCTTCTGATAGTTGCATCAAATGGTGATCGTATTCCCTTGCGTTTGAAATTGGGTAAGAGACGAATATGTCATGTGATCCAGCACCCATGGCAAACATGGCAAACACCTCTTTGTCAATGGCGGGACTAAGACGCAACTTCAAGACACTTGCAATATTCAGCTTCATCATCTCACCTCATTCTATGAATTCCCCCTTGTCTAATATATTTGTACTCATGCGCACTGTGCACTGGATGGCTCTTCGTTGAAGGGACCCGCGCAGAAATACGAAAATGAAAACTTTTCGATCTGGTTGATTTGGATTCAATCATCTAAGTGTCCTCCTGTCAATTGATGGAGCTGTGGTCATCCGATTCTCTGTGACATTTATTATTGAATTAACACGGCTGTTTGTCTGGGAATCTTCACATTTGGTGTGCAGAGAAAGGAGGGACAAGTGAAAAGCTGATCGATCGAAGATTGGTTCTGGACAATATCAAAGGACTTGACTCCTCCTTTACGATGACAATGTACTCAACCGATGTCAACTCGATGGCAGATGCTGCGGTCATATTTACAACTACCGAAACAGCAGATATGCCGTTGACCTCAATAACACCATCTCCTGTTCTTTATGAAAACCTTGGTTTCATAAATTCCACCCTCTCGAAACTGCCGTTCCTTTCCTCTACCTCTCAAGACCTCTTACTCACTCCGCTTCGCGTCATTTACCAGGCAGAGGTTTTCATATTTGTGACAGCTCCCCGGAGTATTCTACGATTTCTAAGACTGGAAACAGTAGTTGCGAATATGATAGATAATGCCACAGGCGTTGTTGGTGGGGTGGGCCTTGCGGGAGACGAGCCAGTGATAGCAGCCGCGGGAGTGGATGGAGTTGGAGTAGCGGCTGATGCAGCTGATGCTTCAAGGTTTAACTTTGGGGATCTACTGCATAATGTGAGGAAATTTGGCGGGTTCTTTAGCTACATGACCAGTCGATGGTCGATTGCTTGCTTTGCAGTGGTGAGTGCAACCTTTCTACACACTAATAAAGGGCTGTCCGGGAGGGGAATGTGGAATTTGGGAATTCATGAAGTTAGGGTGGATTGACTAAAGGATTCCGCTGATAGGCACTGATTTTGAACCGGGTAACGATTTACGGCTCCACAAGACGCCATCTCTCTCTCAAATGGCAAACTCGCCTAGCGCTGAGAATAGTTCCTATCATTCTTTTCGTAACCCAAATCATCACGATACTACGAGCTATACATTGCCAAACATCACCACAATACCCAGAGCTACGGTATGGTAAACCAGGAAAACGTTCTAGTCTGGATTACGGTGGTGAAGGAGGTTTTCTCTATTCATTTTCCTCCTTCTTTTTGCCCTGGGAAAGCGATCAAGATTCCTGTAATGCTGTTCATATGGGCCGATTATCTGGAGCCAAAGATTTCCCTTATGGTTCATTTTCTATTCTCTGGTCTGTTTTCCTCCGCCTCTGCCTCAACCAGTTTGTTGAAACGCTGTCTTGTGCATTGCAAGGAAGAGGGGTTGTCACGGAGGCAGGAATGTCTATATTCGAACATTCCCTGGCCTTTGCAGAAGCGGAAACTATGATAAGTCACTCAGTCGGCCTTGGCCTGTTTGGTGTGCCTAAAGTTGCGGGCCAAACTTCCGCAACTCACGCGGCGGGCGCCCCTTCTACTACGCAACTTCTTTCGCGGAATCAAGTGCTAGAGAGGCTCAACGTCACCCCCGAGCTTCTGTTGATCTCTCTGATTTCATGCTGCAACAGCTTATCATCTAATATCCTCGACGTATTTGGTCGTCAAAACCAAGGTCGTCTCATCAACACTACATTTTGGGGTCTTTGTTTTATGGCTTCTATGCTTTTTGGTCTCTTCGATGGCTCGCCTATCGGTACCGATACCGGAGTCCTCAGATTCCCTACAGTATGTATTGTTGGGTTCGTGCCACATTTGCTCATATTCCTGGGCATCTTGACCTGTGTTGCAATCTATGGACTAGCTTTACTTATAACGGCATTTTCTCTACCTGAGAGTACATCTCCGGCGTCGTTACGTGAAAGATTCGCACTTGCCCATGCAAATATGCAAGGAGCCTCTCAAATCAAGAATATCCGTTTTAGTCTTAGAGAAGATTTTTATACTGCCCTGGTTAGGATAGGGTATGCCTCTCTAGCAGCAGCTAGTGACGCCGTTTTTCTAAACGAAGGGAAAAGCGTGGTAGCTAGAACAATGACTTGGCTGGAAGAGGATAGGCTCTCGGAAATCGAAGCATTGAGAAACAATAATGCTAGCAGAACACATATCCCTCAGCCAATGGAATTCCCTTCTGGTGTCAATGAAACTTTTTCCTTCGATATACCTGAACGCACAACTGAATGGGAGAGTGGATACGGCCGCGAAAAGAAATTTGAAAAACAGAGAAAAGGAGCTCGATCGATCGAGAAACAAAGCGCCTTTGGCGGAGTTGGCGCATTCCAAGGGGCCAGTAGATGCTATCATGGATTCACGTTCTTTCGTGGAATTTTCTTCCTTCTGGTAGGGTGGGTGGCCTTTTGGATGCTTAGAAGCCTAGAACTTGTGGGTATTGCTGCCCGACCTCAGTGGTTGACCAAGTTGGGTGGTACTGGTCGCAAAGCAGCTACTGGAAAAAGAACCCAGGAGCCGAATTCACTTGACTTTTGGATTTTGACCGACGAAGGCGAATTGGAGCTTCCAGAAGATCACGAATTTGACGTTGAAAAGGAAATGAGGAAAAGAGAGCTGGCGAACACTTCCCAATGGGGTGAAGCGGAGGAGAGTCGCTTTGATAGGAAACTTTATAACTGGTGGAAGGTCGGGGGATCATGGGGCAATCAAGATGAGAGTGGAGACTATACACCCTCCCAGGATGATTTGGAAGATAATACGAGCGTTGTTTCTATGTCTACAAATGACGAATCGGAGTGGGAGTCAGTTGGTCGTCGGACACCAACTCAAGAGAACCCGTACACCATGGGGAATCCGCAAAATACCTGGTCTAATTCAAGGTCAAGTTCAAATACACCAACCGACGAAACTCTGCTTGATATGAGTTCTCTTGCCCGTCTCCTCGACCCGAGAGACAACGAAGCCAGACACGAAGCTCGGGTGCTAGCGTCACATCTGCAGGCAGCGGATGAGGGTAAAATCATGACCCGCAGTCGTTTTAGAAGCCAAATGGAACGAGACCGGGCTCGCGTTCTCACATCATCGCGATATCACAGTGCCCACATGCGAGGCAACCCTTCAACATTGTCTGGATCGAATGAACGGAAAAGACCCTCTTCCGAAGAAGAGTCAGAGATCCTCGAAAACCTAATACTATCACGGCGACTGGGCCGAGACAACTCCTCGGGACACCGTTCGCAACAGGACCCGCAGTCTTGGAAGTCCGGTGCCTCTGGCCTCGGTGCCGATGGACCACAATGTGTCATCTGCCAGGCTGCGCCTCGGTCAATTATAACATGGCCGTGTCGCTGTCTTTGCGTCTGCGAAGATTGCAGGGTCAGCCTTGCGATGAATAATTTCGGAAGCTGCGTTACATGCAGGCGCGAAGTTGCTGGATTCGTCAGGTTGTGGGTTCCGTAAGAGGTTGTCAAAACACCCAACATACATGAGTGATGTGTCGAAGTGTTCTTGCTCGAGGGCTTTATGTTCCCTTCTTTACCTACAGTTTCTATTTCTCCAGTTATTAATGAGTATCACTTGGGAGAAATTATTTAACTGCTTTTTCCCTTGTGTCAGCGTCCTCTTTTGCATATGTATGAGCCACCCATCGTCGTCTTTTATGTTTCTTCTTGTCCATATTATTCCATTATATTCCCAAGGAGTTTCCAGCCTAGCTTATTACGCTGTGTATATACAGGGTGTTTGGTCCTTTTATGTCACTTTGATATTTGCATTGTAACCCTCACGCCATGTTTCTTCCTCATTTCTCTTAATCTGTTGCGTACGTTTTCGGGTGTAGGGGGAATAGTTTCGCGCATATGACGAACCCATTGCGTAGCCCACGGCCGCATACATATACCTATGGGATCATGGAATCCCCTTGTGTCACCCATGAAGAACTAATTCTAGAAGATGATGAATACATACTGAAAAATATTAATGGAACGAAATTATTTTTGGATCCTCTCACGGTTATGGTTGTTATTCTTATTTTGATCTCTTTCCACAGCATTCATTTGTTTTCTTCTCCTTTTTTCATTTGTTAATTCCTTGGTCCTCTCTTTGATTGAGCATCTTGCAGTCCTGATATCATAATCACCACATAGACTCCTAACACATATGAATGCTTTTATTTCGCTGGCAAATCCATGCAGTGAATGTACCCAATCCCAACTGCTCATCTAATTCCAGTTGTTCCCCTGAGGGATTATCACGCCTTCTTGTGTCGCATAAGATGAAGTTAGTGTGGGGGATTTTCCTATGTTCTGTGAACAAAACTTTTACTGATCCCTAGGCAATGCTTGTCAAGACTTGGGTGTATCCCAAGTTTTGTTCCATTTATACTTGCAACTGGAAAAGTTGATGGCTGTTGTGTTGAATAACGCAGCCGCCTCATTTATTAATTAATAGGGACATCATGGAATCACGTGTGGATTTTATTTTGACGGCATCTTTTCCTCCTCCGATATCCTCTTCTTCAACTACATCAGTTATGGATTGCAAGCAATGGCACACATAGTGATGGGGACTTTGGGGTTTCGCTCATCTCATATGTTGATCAGAAGGTGGCATGAAGATTATAGTTTCTTCAGGTTATCCAAATCTTGAACAATGTCGTCAGCATCAGAACCATCTCTCCTCGAATACGCTCGCTTTCACAATATCGCCAACAGCAGCATTCTCGACCCATCCCAGTTCATCCAACCGGCCGTCGAAGACATAGACCCTTCTTTTGGTGATATAATCCAAATTCCTTCTATTGATCTATCAGGTATCCACTCTGAGATAGAAGCAATATCTAAGGAGAAGCTTGATTTTAGCTGGACTAGTGCACCCCTCTTAGTATCCATTATTAAATCTACCGCTGAATCGAAATATGGAGAGTTAAATGCGAATCGTTATGAGGAAGACGAATATCTACCAGACTTCTATCAAATTCGAAATTTGAAAGAGGATACTCCAATGCTGCGGACAGATCATGAACTCGATGTGCAATCATTTCATCAAAAGATCTCACTCCATGCCATTGAGATTAACTTGCCACTAGAACACGTGTATGATGAGAATGACGAGGGTTTGAAGTTTCCAGCAATATTTTGGCTCAAGTCAAAGCAGTTACGGGAAGTTTCCCAAGGTGAAAAGCTGAACTGTACAAAAGAGGTCTTGATATTTCTTCAGGAGATCAAAGATCAGATTCTGAAGGCTGGGCAGCCGGCTAGCGATGACTGGTTAGATGAAGAGATTATCTGCTACGGCAAGGTTAGTGTGCATCATGCAGATTTGGAAAATATAGTTAAACGTCTAACTGGGGCACCAGAGGAAAGAGATCGACCCTCAAACACCGACACTTTTACCTAGGGACCGAACACCAGTTCCATTTATCCCGTCTTCCCCTTTCTTAGAACTAGAAATCCTCTCGGAGCCTATAACCCCCCCGATGCCTGGATATCAAGACATTGAGAGCCGACAACTTGAGGCTACTCCCGTACGCAACTCCGATGACGTAGTCAGGGGATTTCTTGCGGGTTCCAATATTGGTGTATATCCAGAACTTTTGTCAGGTATATCGAATAAAGCACCACAGGCATCCTTAGAGCTATCTTTAAATCCTCTTGTTAGGAATAGCATGAAAGATTTCAAGGTTGAAACTCCCATCGCTCCGCCCGTATCGACCAAAAAGAGATACGCTGAAAATGATGAGGAAATTACAAATGCCATGGCGAGATCTGGCGTTCTTCCTGAATGGAGTTCCTGTGATGAAATAGAAATTGAAAATGGCGACCTCGTCGAGAACGATCTCGCAGAAATTGCCAGTGCAGCTAAGAAAATAACTGACGACAAACATAAAAACGAGCTCATCAGGGGAATTGGTATTTCCACTCGATGTGAGGTTCCAATACTTAAGTCGCCACACACTTTTCCACCATGGCCTCTCATCTACAGCCTATCGGAGTCTGAACTGAAGGAGTTATATCACTCCTTTATTTCTAAAGTTAAACAGGAACATTTAATTGGGTCCCACAGTTTCCATTACCAACGTGGTGGACAGTATCTCAAATGGGTACCGTTTGCAATGGAATTACGGAGGCTGTACGTCAATGAAAGTATTGGGCCAATGGACGCACTGGACTGGTTTTATTGCAGAGTCGATCTGTTAAACCGCGTGGAAGACGGGGTCGAGAAATTTATGCCAGATTCCCCTCATGACTCTCGCCTTTCGAATCTAGACGACAAAGAGGAACTTCCGTCACCGGCTTGCAGGGAAATAGAACGACCGGTTTCATCAATCGGAAGACATCCCCTATTTACTGCTATAAATGAACCAAAAAGGAGTTGTCCGCAATATCAGCATGCAAATAATTTAGGAGTTTCCCAAAAGCGAGCAAGTTCCCAGAAATTTTCAAATATTAGACTGGATGTGGAAAATCAGCGAGCTGAAAGAACGCGATTTTCCAAAACTTCACCTCTAGATTCTCTTTCGAATTTTATGGAAGTTCGTGGTCACAACCTTAGGGTTTCCCGTCCAGATGTGTGTCCATATTTTTCCCACCCAGCTCCACCAGAATTGCCGATTTCGGCATCAGGTACCCTGAGTCCCGGGATTGGTGCTCATCTGCTGGAAAGGTCCACTCAATTAAGCTCTCATGCTACTCCCATTCCCACATTAGCCGTTCCAAGCACGATTGCGCCTCTAGGAACATTAACATTTGTGATATCTACCTCACTTCTCCGAACTCATCGAGCGATAATCCACAATCTTGAATCATTGTCCCCAGCATGCCATTTAATTTTCCGTGATTCTAAAGCGGCGAGTCCTCGTCATCCACAATTGTTTTCGCAAGCTCAAGGTCATTCTACCGATTCACCAAGCGACGAACCTCAAATAGCAGATATATCACTTTCCCCAGCTGTAGGCGTTATTTTAACCACCACTCAAGAGATACTTCAAAAATATCTGCCGGGCCACCAACCACATCATCAGGGAATTGTACATGAACTGAATTCTCCTGTTCGCCAGCGCATTTCCAACGTTTGTCTTCTATATGAGGAATTATATGTTATTATTTGCAACCACATAAATAGCCCGAAGCAACACGCCTCCGAAATAGGAATGAACGTTAGCACCATGAACGCTGTTGACTCGCTGAGGGCGTTTTGTGATTCCCTAAACCACTTTACCACAGTAACTGTTTCCGTCGTCATGGCTGACCCTAACAACTTAACAAATTGGCTAGTATGTGCTGCAAACCGATATCATGTTGCCTCCCGATGGTCCCCAGCCAACCCTATCCACGGGACAGGCGAATCCAACCACGCTTTCTCGGTGGGAGATGCCTCACCTGACGAGCTTCTTCTTCGCCAGATGGGCTTGAATCCGTTTGCAGCACTTATGGCACTGTTTTATCCCTTTGAGGAGAGGAAGACCGGAGACGATTTAGGGTACGATAGAAGCTTCTTGATGAATTTTCAAACCAAAGGGACCTTAGATTTGCACAAAGCACTCGCCCGCTTTGTTGGTATGAATCCCTTAGAAAGAGAGCGTATATTTGCGCCCATATTCGGTCAACGTGTCTTAGAACGTGTGGAACGAAGATTAGGCGTTGAGGAGAGGTGAAATTGTAATAAATTGCATGTAACAAAGAATTGTTGAGAATTTCCAGCTCCTACTCTATCTTCTTATCCTTTCCTTTAACTTCAAGTAGAGTATTAGAGTATAAAATATCAGTGAATATATTTTTTTTTAAAAAAACAATATCGATGATTGAATCCCTTTAAAGAATAACTGTTAGAACGTCTGAAGATCGTATACGAAGGATTTATTTCTAGACATGACAAAACAAACTCTCGAGGGGATTTAAAAGTATATTTTTGTAGGCAGATCGTTCCCAAAAAACAGTTAGTTAGAGCAGCCGAACCTAAATTGAAGGTTTGCGGTGGCAAACATTGGCATTCCGGCGGCTAGTTAAAGATGGACAGTCGATGGCCAACAGTCCTGCTTCCAACTACCAAATGGAAAGCCATTGTTCTCTTACCGAATTTGCATTTATTAATCTTTTTTAATCTTTTTTTTTTTTTTTTTGATTGCAATGAGGTGATGGTCCACCAACAGGGATACTTGAGGGAGCTGCAATTGCTCGCGCATGAACCAGTATCATGAACACTACACATTCCAGGGGTTTTGCCCTTTTTCCACATTCATGATACTATTGCTCTGTACTCATTGCTCGAAAGCCCCATTTCCCCATTGGATATTCACAGGGCGTAAAAAACGGACTAGGTGTAGTCTCTATTGTTTGTCACTTTTGTACAGGGTATAGATGACATCACAAGAATAATTCGTTATTTTCAAACGTAGTTTGCAATACGCCTCTGACAAGGATAGTAGATGTTCACAGGAGAGTACTTCGTAATTGTACAGTTACGCCCAAACTTCGATCGGATGAAAATGAAGAATGCCCGAATTGCCGACAAAAGATTCTAATTGAATGACTACATTTTCAAAGGTACTTTTGTAGTTCTAAAATAATGAGAGTGTAATCGTAATTTCGGGAATGAGATTGAGAGGAGATCGTACATTTTATAAGTATATTTCAGCTGAAAGACACAAGGAAATATGAAAGATAAAACACCATGAATATGATGCGCTAGAACGTATCAAAATATAAAATCACAAATAGAAAAGGCGCGGCTGGTTGGGTACCATTGGGGAAAACAATTGCCAAGTAGAACAAACTGTACCGCATGAGTTCAACATAGGGGCTACATCTTCGATGTTACTACCAAGAGCACTAGAACAACATATCCAGCTTCCCGATCGAAAACTGTTCCCTTCCGTTTACCTCCCCCTAATGTTCTTATATATTGTTATGGTGCGATAGGTTGTAATCCAAATTCATGATATTACATAATGTACAGTTTCAGTTGCGGGTATGATGGGCTTCATTCAACGGTGGTATTATGACTCGTTGATTTTCGCGAGAATCCTATAAGTGTTCTCTATATTAGGGGAAGCTATTCCGGGTGAGAGATGGGTCAGAGTGTAACGTACTCAGAATCTCTGAAGAGAGAATACTCTTCTTCGCCGACTTTAACAGGGCTGCCTCCATACTATAACCAGATAACAAAAATAGGTCATCAGCATTCGTATAGCAACTGATTTACCACTCCTTTATATCATTCTTTTTATCAATTACGTCCGTGGATCACCCGACCACGTTTGCCTTCATTTCCTCCACCTTCCCCACCCCTAGGGATATTGATTCTCGAGAAGAGTGGAACATACCTGAGGAATCAAAACCCGGTCGCCAACAGATACACACATGGAAATTCGGTTACCCTTCTTGTCAAGAGCACCAGGCCCAACAGCCAGGACCTTGGCCTCGTTAAGCTCTTTAACGGCGCTCTCTGGGAGGAAGATGCCAGAGGCGGTCTTCGTTTCGGCTTTTATTCTTTGAACAAGGACACGATCCAAAAGTGGGACGAGGCTCTTGATGCTGCGGAGTGCCTAATTGATGTTCAATTTATGTTAGAAAAGGGAGTTGGACAAAGTCAAATGATAGTCCGGTAGCAGTTGCTGCTTGCTTCCGTGTGGAAAAGAACTACATACCATTTCGATGGTTGAAGAATAAAAGGGGAGAAAGGGAGGATTCGAATTGCTACTGGGGAAGCCGCAAAGAAGAGGTATGGTAACAAATTGGAACAGATTGCGTCGAGTGGATGCAACGGAGGAGTTGAAGATGGAGAACTGATTCCTGTCGCTTTTTTTTTTTTTTTTTTTTTTTCCCTGCTGAGAAATTTCCAGAAGAAATGCCAAGACCCGGAAGAGAACAGCTCTTGGCCCAATACGGTTTAGCGCATAAATATGAAGCTCCTGTGCAAACAATGCAAACTCACCCAGATTCCGTACGGGACGAAGGACAAAGAATTCTCTTGAAATAATACAGCGTGCTCGCGTCAACAGGGATAACTTGTCTATATACATGTGCATGTATTTCTTGTCGACTGGAGCAGAATTACTTCTTATCGTGCACGGAAGATATCTCCTTTCATAATCCATTGATAGCTTATCTGGCGGGAGAACAACGCCCAGAATGCCCCAAACCAAATCGAAATCAGCATAAATAAAACAAGAGAAATACAGTGCCAGCCCACAAAAATGAAATCATCTTGAACAATGTCACCACCTCCTCCCTCCCTTCCCTCTGACAAATCCTCCGCCGCGCTGCTCGTATCCGCCGTACCCCATCTGTGGCTGGCCCCCGCCTGGTACCCCAAACTGTCCTGGAGGCTGCCCACCAAAACCCGGCTGTCCACCTGGTGGACCTCCCTGGCCAGGGCCAGGTTGGCCCCCTCCCATCATTGCCTGTGCATGTTGCATAAAAGTCATTGGATCCATTGAAGAAGGATCCAACCCCTGTGCCATCATGCTCGTAAACATCCCCTGCATCATTTCCTGCGACATCTCGGGCATCCCAGGAGGCATACCAGGCATTGCGTTTGGAGGGGGACCAGTGACTTGCGGAGGGCCAGGGCCTGGGCCCGGGGTGCCCCCTCCAGGTACAACGTTTGGTGTCCCTGGACCTGGCCCAGGTGCTGGTGCAGAACCTGGAAGGCCTGGAAGACCGGCACCAAGGAAAGCGTGCATCTCATCCATTTGCTTTTTCTGGTCGACCACGTCCTTTCGCAGTGCCTGTTGTTTTAGACAGTAGCTCGCCCAGGTAAATTCGTCAAAGCCATAGTTGAAGTAGTCCGTCATGTCCGATCCAGGCCTTCGCCACGGTTTGTCATTTTCTGTGGGAAAATCGGCATCTAGATCCGTAGACAATATAGGCTTGCCGGTCGTCGGGTGGACTGGGTTTGCATTGACGTCGATAGTTGATGTGTGCTGGGGAGGATATGCTGAGCCCGGTTTCTGAGGTGCAGCAGGCCTAACAGCTATAGCGGGAGGGAGAGTGGGTGTTTCAGATTTCGGGACGACTGAAGGAGTAGAAGCTTTAGGGGCGCTTATGGCTTCGACTGCTGAGGGCCGTAGTGATTCATTTCGAAGAACTGAATGTCTAGGAGGTTGAGGTTGCCTGTGTTCTTACCCGTAAGCGCATGATAGACCAAAATAAAATTACATTTTCTCATGGGAACTTACTCAATTATGGCTTCCGCGGGGGCATCGGTTATGATTTTGAAATCATCCTACAGCTCGATTAGTTATTCCCAGGCGCCAATAAATAAATAAATAAATAAATAAATAAATAAATAAAAATAAAAATAAAAATAAAAATAAAAAAGACACAGATTGTCTGGGAAACAAACTTCATCTTCCTCTTCCTCTTCCTCTTCCTCTTCTTCCTCCCCTTGACCCCCGACCTCTGTTTCCGTTACTGTGGTTGTTCCGCTAGCGTCTGCATCCGCGTCCTTTGGGGTTTCAGTGGTGGCAACAGCATCAGTGGGATCATAGAGTTCGTCATCGTCTTCTTCCATCATTACCACTATAAAAGCTTGGAATCGGTAAACTTTTAGGGAGATATGATATCGGGCGCGTGTTGTACGGAACTCGGTTCACTCAGAGTTTGGAGCTTGAGAGGCAGGAAGCTGTACGCTTTAAAGTCTTGCTGCTGCGAAAGTTGAAGAAAAGTCGCAATAAAGGGGGAGATGGTGGAGTATTGAACAGATCGGAATAAATTGTACTGGGCGTATCAATTCCAATAGACATAGTTTAAAGATGCGATCAAGGTAAATAAAGCAAATATTTAGATCTTTCATTCTAATTTATGGGTCGCCAAACTGCCACCCGCTGCCAAATCTAGGTCACGTGATACATTTTATTTTCCTCGGAGGGCTTCCAAGGTTGCAAGCTTTTGCATGTTTATTTAATTTGCGATAAACAACCAACTACGAAGAAGAAGAAGAAAAACTCGTGTTCTGGAGGTACGGCCATATGCTACTTACATGGAATGGCACCGCCTTCAGATCCTCAGAGTCGAACGTCGACCCCCCGTTCGTTTGTGAACCAGACGGCTTCCGCCGAAGACTTACTGAAATCGCAAACGGTTGGCCTCGTTCACCTCTCAGACTTCCGGAAACGACGAGCTGAGGTTCTTGAACAAAAGGAACGGGAGGCGCATGACAAATCTCTTGGGAGGTTTGTTCAGGGGAATTCTAGAAGTGGCACCCCTTCTGGTGGAGAAACAACTGACGGGTATGTTTGAACCAGGATGCAAGAAGGTAGAGCTAATAGACGAAGTACAGGGCCGAGTCTGCCCAACTATTTCCCAAAAAGAAAAAGAAGAAGCTGGGTCATTTCGCGAAGAGCAAATTATCTTTTGGTGATGATGAGGTGGATGATGAGGTAGAATCTTCCACTGCTCTAACTCCCAACACCAGTGAGGGCAAATCACCATCCAAACCCCCCGCAGAAGACAGCCCAAAACCGCCCGCGCGACGAATAGCGCCCAATCCAAATCTATCCATCCCTCCTCCGAAAGTCGTCACAAAGTCAGCCCGAGAGGCCGAAGCGCAAACGCGAGATGCTCTCCGGCGGGAATTCCTGGCACTGCAAGAAAAGGTGAAAGCGACTGAGATATTGATACCGTTCGTCTTTTACGATGGAACGAACATCCCTGTAGGGACTGTGAAGGTCAAGAAGGGTGATCCGATATGGGTTTTCCTTGAGCGCTGTCGGAAGGTAGCCGCGGAACTGGGGATTGGAGGTGCTGGTGGGGGTGGGAGGTCTGGCAGAGGTCGAAAAGACTACCGTAGAGAGTGGGCGAGGGTGGGTGTGGACGATTTAATGTGTGTTCGAGGGAACGTAATTATTCCACATGTATGTGCTCTGATCCTGTTTCTTTTCCTCCGTTCGTTATCCTCTTTTTCGCTTGCCTTCGCAAACTACTAACATTAACTTTTGTTTTGGTTCTATATAAAGCACTATGAGCTCTACTACTTTATCGCGAATCGAGTCCCAAGTTTTACCAAAGCTGGTGGGTTACTATTCGATTACACCAATACTGCCCCGCCCGAACCTAGCGATGATCCGGAATCACAGCCACCCCAGCTTGAAGGGGGGAACATGGATCCCACCTTTACCAAGGTTGTTGACCGGAGGTGGTTTGAGCGAAACAAGCACATATTTCCAGCGAGTCTCTGGCGAGAATATGAGCCTGGAGAAGAGTTCGTAAAGAAGATGGGGAGTATCAGAAGGGATAACAAAGGCAACGCGTTTTTTTTCTAGGGTACATGGTGTCTTCCCCTCGGCGTTTTTCAGAATATGCGGTTGGATGGGCGGGACATTATTGGCGTATATATGGATTTTGTGTTTTAACGACTGGACACAAGCAGTTCCAAGGTCGGTGTCAGTGTCGTACTATAAATATATGATGTCTGTCGGTTTTGTTTATATCCAGTTGCCTCCAAGCAGTGAACACAGCAAAGTCAGGTGAGCATCTATCAGAGTGACTCCTTCCCAAACAAACATATACAGTGCCTTGTGCACTTTCCCCCAGAGTGCGGCTCCTCCGCCGTGGTTTCCTAATCAGGTAATCCACAACTCTGCGACTTCGGCTTTTTGTTTGTCCTTCAAAACTCTTCAACTTCATTCGTTTCATCGACGCCTGATACACTTGAGATGTATCTAGGTATACAAATGCAGTGTCTTTCCAGTGGCTTGTGGCTGCTTGCATTTGGCTTGTCAACTTGAAATGGTGTGTTCTCTCTTCCGTCATGGCTCAAGCTTTGGACTTTTGTCTCCGCTGCAACTCTTTAAAGTGCAGAGTAACGCTGAATGAGAGGGCTGTGGTGACTACATGCTCGTTCGTCGTCCCCTTCCTCCCCCCCAAAACTACCCTTAGGTGGGGACAGGCCGATGGCATGAAATTCACTGATTAATTGCTTATTTTGATTAGCCATATCTTCTGCCTTCAATGTGCTGACATCCTGGGACTATCACGCCCAACGACATCTGAACGGCAGTGCCCTGCCTGTAGCGCCAGTCTGGTCAACCCTGACGATGCAGTTGCCACCGTTCTCACCCCCAGTGAGGACTACAAAACTAGCGTGTTGAGTGGACTTGACCCTCATACGATAATGGAGTGTGCTGGGCGTGCGTTGGCATTTTGGACATATCAGTCCGCCCAGGAAATGTACGCTTACCTACCCTAATAAATATCGCTTTCCGAGGGAGTTAACTTCAGACCAGCTTCTATCAGGAATATCTCGGCAAGAGTTTGACGGAGAAATACAGTGCCCTTAACCAACAGATGGACAAGGTAATTCACGATGCAAATTCTGAAATATCAAACCTCCAAAACCGCTTATCTGGTACGCTCCCTCTGTCGTAGTCCTGAGTTACGTCGAAGTGTTTGTTAATGGGAAATTTGCAAATCTTCAGAGATGCAAATAGGTCAAGAGCAGCTGCAGAAAAAGAACCACGAGCTAGTGGATATCTATCGGGAAAAGTGCAAGAAGCACGCCCAAGTAACAAATCTCTACAACCTTTTAAAGAGTAGAGCTATGAGACCACAGATTCAGACAGCGGCATCTGATTCAGTCACACAGGTTCTCGAGTCCCTGGGAGGAGGGTCAAAATCAAACTCGAGCACTGAGGACTTGTTTCGCCCATTGACCTCTCTCGCAAAATCCCCTCGACGGAGTCCCTCCCGGTATCCCACAACCAATATGGGTATCGAACAACTTCACCGGCATCAAAGAAGTGGGAGTAGAACAGCTACCAAAAATGGCGTAGATTCCGCAGCAATGCCACCACCAAGTGGTATACCACCATCTTTTCGCACTAGTATGTGCATAATTTTCTGTTTTTATTCTACATGTTGCGTCTAACATTCTTCCAGCAAACATGCCACCATCTACTCCTCAGCATCGGACGAGGCTTCTTGAGCCTCCACGTTCTTCCCACAGAGCAGAATATCAGGGGCGCCCGCACCAGGATTACATAACCAATAAACAGAGTTTCCCCGTCCCACAGCGATTTACACCTGAGGCAGTTGACAACAGATTTTCTCTCAATGGCTCCGACAATTACGATCTAAATGCAGGAATCAAAATTGGCCGTCCATCAGAATCCTCACTCCAACTTTCTGATCCTCGATCTGGCATGTTCGGGACATGAACTAATATTGGGAGTTGGCCCCTTACGTTCATGAAGAGCAGCATTTATATACATAATATATATATTGTTACACTGATGAGTAACATTTCCCTGTATATATAAAGAACAGCGGTCATAACACGTCCCATTTTTGCTTCCTTGTTTTTGCTACCCTTTCACTCAAACATTTTAGATGATTTCACCCATTACATATCGAAAGGCATTCGTCCCTCAATCACTTTTGGTGCAGTCAGTATTACACAGGAGGTCTGATAAAATATATATATATTAATCGTCGTTCAAGGAGGTTGTGATATTCGCAAAATCTCGTAACAAAAATTCATTATTATCAATCTTCCATCCACGATAAAGCTCAAAACCCATCCTCAAATAAACCCCTTGTAACTCCAAGCAATCCGTCCAGGAATAATTGCAAAAGTATGAGACCTTCAAAATAGATCAAGGCATACAAACCAAAACAGGAAATACCAAAAAGTACAAGGGATCGCATAAGAAAACAAACAAAAGTCATATCTGTCTAACTGTTTTCCATCATAACCATCCATTCGTCATTCCATTCCCACGCGTACCCAAAGGCCCAAGTAAAAGTTCCTGAACCTCCTCCCTAACACCCCCAACCCTCCCCGCAACACCAAGGATAGCTGTCTCCACATCCCCCAGCGTCGCAGCAAGCTCACTAACCCTAGACACAGGCGCGTGCGACTGGCCTCCCCCATCCCGACTCCTAGACGACAAATCACTAATCTGCTGATTAAGCGACGCCTCAACACCGCGAAGGTGATCCTCAATCTCTTTCAGGTTAATCTTATACCGCAACACAACCGTGTTCATATCATCCGTGCGCTGGGAGAAGTAATCGACCAGATTTGTTGGGCCACTTGTCGACACGAGACTTGTGTCTGCCTCTGCATCTTCGGGGAGAGCGAGCATGTGGCGCGCGCTTAGGCTGGAGCGCAGTGAGCGGCCTGGAATGGCTTGGGTTTGCGGATTGGTGGAAAGCCATCTGTCCGCTGGCGTGGGCTGGTATTGGAGGGGGAGGAGAAGGGTGTCGAGAGCACGGAAAGCAAGCTTAGCTTCCCCCGCATCCCGGACGACTAGGTTGCGGACGTTTTCGATACCCCTGGCGTCATTTTCTAGGGCTTCTTGGAGAGTGTCCAGTTTGCTTTGGATGAAGTCAACGTCATTGGGCACGAAGGCGCCTTGGGATGAGATTTTGGGGAGAATGTCAGAGACTTCGTTGCACATGCGTATTTGGTTCAAGATGAAGGTGTCTATGGCTTCGATTTCCTTCTTTAGCTCTTCATTGCAGCTCTCGAACTTGGTGGTTGGGACGAGGTTTGAGACGTCAATTTTAACGCCCTGGACGGTTGAGCCGGCTGGTCGCTGGTCTGGCTGTGTGGTTGTATTTCGGTTGCCAAACAACGATGTTCCTTGCTGGGGCTGTTGTTGTTGAGTCTGAGAGGTATTACTGAGAAAGGATGTAGTTAGTAAATACACAACAGCAAATAGATATTTGTATTAGCCCCAAAGACTACTCACAATAATCCCCCTCCCGTGGTAGAAGTGCCAGAAGTCTGTCCAATTCCCCCAAAAAGAGGTGGGGTGGTTTGCGGTTGAGAGGTGGATGCAGCTCCGCCAAAGAGGGAGCTGGCGCCAGTAGCTGGCTTTTGCTGCGCACCACCAAACAAGCTCACCGCCTGCTGAGGTTGCTGTTGTTGCTGAGTGCCAGCCCCAAAAAGCGAACTTTCCCCTGTTCCAGTTTGCTGTTCTGTGTTTCCCGACCCGAGTCCTTTGGAAAGGCTCTCAGAGCTCTGTTGCGTTTGCTGAGTGTTACCTCCAAACAGGCTTGATCCAGCTGGTTTCTGCTGCTCCTGGTTCTGGGTAACCAGACCTGAGAACAACCCTCCCGGTTGTGCTGGTTGTGATGGCGCGGTGGCGCCAAATAAACTGCCACCTGACGAGGTTGCGGGTGCATTCGCAGTATTCGTGCCACTAATGTGAAGAGTTTGATAGTAAGCCTCAAGCACCCTTAATTGAGCAAGGTTCTTATCTTCCTCTGCTTCCTTTCGTTTCCTCCGTACAACATGGTGATACATCGACGACATTGGCGGTCTCTCAACTACAAAACTTCCTGGGAGAATCACTCTAGCCACAGGTGCACACGAATAATGACAGCTAGCATATTTGTAGAAAAAGGGTATAGTGACGGGAGGACGATTTTGCTGTCTACTTACAACAATGAGTTCGCAGAGGACGTATTCACGGTCAACCCTGTAGTAGAGGGTGAGGACGTCCGCGCTGCAAACATGGTTGTTTTGCAAGTCAAACAAAGAATGGACCTCAATAAAGAAAAGTCCCAATCTCGTTTAAATGAGTAGTAGTGGAATACCGGGTAGAATAGAGAAAATAAGGAGGTAAATATGCGATGATGCGACAGATCGAAGCTGTTTGTTTTTCCGCGCGGCGTTGGAAAATCGTCGCAGTTTGGCTCTCACAGGAGGAAAGTTTCGCCGAGGCTCGATATTTAGATATTTAACTATTTGTGAGCATCAACATGACGATGTTTAACAATGGATATCAACAATATCGAAAACATGAACAATATTAACGACTCTATAGTTGCGTTCATTTTATGACTTTTAAGGAATAGCAATATGATTTTTGGCATGACTATTTAAATCTTCTGGTATTGGTACTTATTTTGGCCAGGAGTCGATGCGTATCCTTCGATCTCTCTGTAATTAACCGATGAAAACGATTACCATGAAGCTCAGCATAAACCTATTCTCATCCTGTTTTTGTAACCCATGATTAGGTCCTTGGTTTGAATGTCTGCCGTTTATACGTCATCAACAAAGAAGTACCGTCATCCATCTTCATAAATATTGGCAAAAGAATATGTACTCTCCAGACCAATCTGATGCACCTTGCGCATTGACATGCGTGGCCTCAACTCGGAACTACGGTCTCTCAACCTCTGAAATGTCGTCAAATGAGAAACAGACGGTTACCAAAGGACATCAGGTCATATCCAACTATATCAAAGAGGCTTGTTGGTAAGTTGTTGACTCCTGATACATACCTTTGCGTTTTGATAGAACCACAGAAGCTAAAGATTTGATTAACAGGTCAGCGGATGGAACCAGCATAATTACAAATTCCGCTGATAACAGCATTAGAACCTTTGTCCTGTATGTGCATTTCTTTTCTTAGATGGTCCACGCGGAGCTGTAACCATAGTGCTAAATATATACAGACCAGCAGATCTACTCGAGGATAGGAAGGCACCGCATGAACTGGAACCATATCATACAATTCCATCCTCAGAGCCCGTCTACGCCACAGCTATATACCCTTTCTACACATTACAAGACCCATCATCAGCTCTTCTACTCTCTTCTGTGAGAGACCACCCGATCCGATTGAATTCAGCATTTCACCCAGGATTCTTGGCTTCATATAGTCTTATATCTCCCACAACAGAGGTCTTCATTGCACCCCATTCTATTCTCTACCCACACAGCCTTAACGGGACTCATTTCTTGACTGGATCAGACAGCTTAATATGTCTTTTCGACGTGTCTCGTTCCGGAAAAGACGGTCCCGTGTCGAGACTTCTAACTATCCCGAGCAAACGGAAGAAGATCGTTGGTGGCGGTGTTGGCATGAAGGGGATTGTTTCAACAATGGCGATAAGTCCAGCTGGCGACGGAATTCTGGCAGCTGGGACTTTCACTAGGTATATTGGCTTATACGCATCTAACGGGAGCGGCGATACCATTGCTACGTTTAGTATTGCAGGCACGAATGCAGATGCTCGCATTGGTGGTAGGGGTATTACGCAGGTGCTTTGGAGCCCATGCGGTCGATATCTATTCGTTGTCGAGCGGAAAAGTAGTGGGATCCTTGTGTACGATATTCGAGTGACTGGCCAGTTGGTTGGGTGGCTAGAAGGGAGAGTTGGGATAACAAATCAGAGACTTAAAGCAGATATTGTCCCAGGAGGTGATAGTAACTCCACAGGAATTTGGGCCGGTGGGACTGATGGAGTTGTAAGGGTGTGGATTGATCCCTCAAACGTAGGTGGAGAAGGGAGGCTACCGGAATGGGAAATAAAAGTTCACGATGGTAAGTTTCCAGAAGATGGATTCTTAGGCCGGGTGATGATGGTAAGACTGATGAAATGGACTAGATCCTGTCACTAGTGCCGTGTTTCATCCTATGGGTGGTGTTCTCGCAACCTGTTCGGGGCAAAAGAAGTATCAAACGCTGGATGAAGTTGAAATTCCGGAACCCAGCACTGATACAGAACATCATCACGACCGACTCATTAAGGACAATATTGACAACCGCCTGAAAATATGGGCGCTATAGTGTGTTGAAGACTAGTCCTACTGATTTGAATTCACCGTTTCGGATCTTAAAGGGGTGAGGAAACACTTCTGTCTCCCCAAAATGGATAACTCCAAGTTCCACCTTTTAGCCCGAGGTTCAACGCCCCATTACTAGCCCACGCGTTACCTGTCCTCGCAAATTCCTCTGAGCTATTTTCTTGTTGCCAGCGACAACTTGATTGTGTCTCCTCACTCACTCACTCACACATTCTCTCTTTTTCTTTTCTTTTCTTTTCTTTTTCTTTTTTTCTTCTTTTTCTTTTTTTTTTTTTTTGGATAAGCAAAAGTAATGCAGCCATATCGACATCCATTTCAGGGATCATACCACTTCTGAGACATTTAAACTTCCTTTTCCACCTTCTGTACTTGAGTTTCATGAGTGGAGATTTCCAAACTCACGTTCTGAAGAGGCAAGGGCCTCAACAACTGGACAATCGCATCGTCGATGGACGTTCTAAGTTTTAACGTTGTCTAAACAAAGGACAAGCGAAGAAGGGAAAACATTAAACAACAGAATATAGAAAACGTGGTGCTGGCTTATCTCATCTAAGACATCTGAATGTTCAGTGGGGGACAGTCAAGATCCTCCAACTTTAGGGTCTGGGCGTTAAAACCAAATCCGGTTTCAACATATCTAGGACAACAACGCTGATTGTAGAAGACGTGGGAATTGAAAGGAACTACGAAGTATTGCACTATGTGCTCACCTCACTTATACGTACATTATATTTTCCCGCAATGATGTCATCATTGTCTCTTCACGATGGATATAATCCAGGTCTTCGGCCGTTGTTGCGGGGATGTGCCAAGATCTTGGCAATGTAAGCCAAGCTTCCAAGCTTCCTGCAGGATGAGCTTAATTGAATCTGCCAATTTTAAACGCGGTAAAGTTAAGATGCAACCGCGCTTCCCCAGTAGCTTAATTTGACGTCTCGTGTAGATTTCATCACCTCACTGCCCAAATCTAACGTCGGAACGTCCCAATATTTTTCTTTTTACTGGTCTCCCAGTTATGATAGTGTCCCAGTCCTCCTTCTGCGGCTCCCCAATTGAACAGCCACAAGATGATGCAGTTAACTCCATGCAAGAACACTCATCTTTTCCTTTCTCTTCTTTAGAACTCAGGACATTAATATCTAGCAAACCTCAGCTAGAAGAAATTAAACATTTTTGATATTCTAAGCTTCCACTGTAGGAAGATTATGCTCCTAAGCATACATTTCTTCTCTCCTCCGGATCTTCATTTTGATTTGTGCAATCAGATATCAACTTGTCTTTGATCATCCTCTCAGAACTTTTTCAGCATCTCATTTACCTTCATTCGGGTCATATATGACTCCTTGGATATCTTGATCTCTTGAAATCTTAATTCCTTGCCCTCAATCCTTGGTGTATCTCCATCCCTCATCTCTTCTCCGATGTGTTGCGTCATCTACCTACCCTCTAAGTGGGAGAACAGTTGCAGTTGTTCTCCTCCCTTGGGTTTGCCTTCGACTAAAGTGAAGCAGATTAAGCTCCTTCTCTTTCTATCTCTGCACCTCCATCGTTAGCTCTCTATGCATCAATGTGGGATGATAGTGTAAGCATCTTGACATCTATCTCATGGCTCCCATCATGTCAATAAGGACCTCCAAATAGTCCCAGATACTGCGCTATACCCTCTCAGCTCGATTTCACGGCAAGTCGTTCCGTGGCGCGAGACCGACATCGAGAGGGGAGTGAGGGCAGAGGGACACAACCTCTTTTGACCTCAGCCAAATGCATGGGCTCATTTGCGCGAGGTTCATCGCCTCGAAAAGAGTCGTCGAAGGGTGGGAATCGGCTAATTTTCGTAACCTGCATATACAAGGTACTATGAATCATTTCTCCGCACATAATCTATTTCAGTGAGTGGAATTGGGGTGTTTTGCCTACCAGGCAAAAAATGCTGGGTTGTTCGGCTCTGGGTCGGTAAACCTGTGCAGTGGATACTCCCGCGTTTGGATTTGTGGTGTTTCTGCGCCATGGCATTCTCGTTTGCAAGGAGCCTGTTCTTGCTGCGAGCAGATATAATACTGGCTCTATTATCCCTTAGACCAACAGGCAAAGGGAGCTCTCAACGACGGAGCTTACCGGTAAATCGGGAGATTCTTCTGTGTCCTTAATCACCTTAAACCTCTATTAAACCCCGTTTACCCCTATTGACGCACAACGGTTTCTGTATTTCGAGATTGATTGACAAATGGATCAATAGCTGCCATTCTGATTCTATTCATGCTCTCCTACACAATGGGTTGCCGCCTAGAGAGAGCTGTCAGCCGGGCTGTCGCTGAATAGGAGTCGACATTGATTTTCTTTTTCTTTTTCTTTTTTTATTTTGATTTTTCTCTGCCACCTCCCTGAATCCCGCCCATATACTTCACACCTCCTGATTTCTACAAAATGGTGGCTGGGTTCCACTTTTGCAGTGAATTACACCCAACCACTCGAATACATGTGAAAATGAAGCCCAGAATGACGAGCACCCTATTTCTCCTCTTGCAAGCCCCGTTCTTTTACCTTTCTCCCTCTCTGCCCTTTTCCCTTTTCTTATTCCTCCTCCAAATCTTTTCTTCTCCTTCTTCTATCTTCTTTACACCATCGATTTCCCACATCCTACCCCCACTTTCCCGCACTTTGACAGAACAACTCCATTCTTAAGCTTTCAATTAGCAGACATCTTCTTTGATAGCCAGAAAGACGACAGACAGCACGAGTCAATTGAACTCAACGCCTTTTTCTGTTCTTGCCGTTGTTTTCAGCTCATCCAGATCGTTTTTCTACTTCAAACCCCGGTCAATCGCTCTACTGCTGTCCTAGCTGGCAAACTTCTCCTATACGGAATCCTCTCCGTTCTCCGTTCTCCGTTGAGTCCTGGTCATATCTTATTCAAAGCCCAAAGCGAAGAGTCTCTACGAGTTCTCTAAGAAACAGCGCAAGACCGGTATTTACCTCTCAGAGCTCAGAAATTGCAGTTACGAGCAATATTAGAGCATAATTCTCTTTTACGAATGTATGTTTGACATTCAGTGACTCCTTTTCTTCGCTGTTTCTCTCTCTTCCCACTCTGGTTAAGTGTTAGATCGTGGCTGAGAGCAAATCTAGCGTTATTTCCCTTAGTCTCAGTGTATCTGGTTGTGCATTAGTAGCCCGATCTCAGTTTGAATTTCGCAAAAACTTGCGTTGTTTCCGACTTCTAATCTATTCGTCCTGCCAACGATCCAAGTATGGAACCACCAAATACATATGTTCCACCGATTCGCGAAGGCGAGCCGACCTTTGCGAGTCTTCTTGATAGCTTGGTTGTTCAGACTCAGCCTCAGTATTCCTTTGTCGATGAAGCAACGTAAGATTATTTTCTTCTTTTACTTGGATTTGGATGTGCAATTAAACTAACAATATGTTTTAGATGGCACTTGAATGCGAATGGTCAGGAGCAGTTTCATTTGGTTGAGACTGCTGATGTCCAGCTTGCGGATTTCAATCTTCAGCCTTTGGAAAACCCGACTTCCATGCTAGTTGAGGATGACATGTCAACCGAAGGTAACGATTTCTTCCTCGATTATCCCCCTAACAACCCTCCCCGTTCCAACTCCTCTGTTTCCCACCCAACCACCCCCTTTTCAAATGCATGGGCTGGGTTTTTCAAACAACAAGACAAACCAGACCCCCAATTTATTTCTTCGTTTTGGCTTCTCTTCCACTTTTTCTGCCAAAATTCCAAACAGTTGCTCATTCGACATTACAGATATCTTCAGTTTAATCGCTTTCACACAGGCAGACGACGGCTGTGCTAGAACTGCTGCTGTTGAGCCATCCAACCCACAGTTCAACAACATGGCCCTCAGCGAATTTGTTGAGCCTACCACTGCACTTGAACATTCCGCTGAGTTCCCTACTGCGACCTTGGAAATTTCTGCTCACTCTGTGGTTGGTAGCACCACTATCACAGCACCTGAGAACATCAGTAGCACAGGCTACCACAAAGAAAACCGCCAGTCCCACGCAGTTAATCCAGTGAACTTGGAATCCTTCGAGCCGAAACTCCCGGTTGAATATACCAATCTCAAGATGCGTCAGGATATAAATATGCACTCGCGCACAGCGACTACCGCAGAGTCTTCAGATATTAGAGTTGGTGATGATTATCCCCATCATCAGTCTTCTTATCCCTCTCCTATTCCGAACGAACCCTACTCGATCAACGCAGGTGCTACTGAGATCACTACCGACCATCTTCAGGAGAAGATGGGAATTGCAACGCCCCCAAACCACATACGCCAGGGCAAATCCGAGACTAAGCTCAAGTTCTCATCTACACGTGAAGCCAACTCGTGGCGCGCGTTTGAAGTCCAAGTTGATCATGACCGTACTATTCCCAAGACTAAGGAGGAGAAACTTGAGATTGTCTCCAATCTGCTGGACGCAATGAAGAGCACAGAGCATGCGGAAGATAACGAAGGAATGATCCGTCCATTCCGCGAGCAGAAGCATAGTCCAATTAGAATGGAGATAGTTTGCTGGAACATCTTGGTTTGTTGATAAATTGTATATTCGTGGAAACAATGCTGATGCATGTCTATAACAGGAAGCGTGTGTTAGCCGCCAGACCAATGGCCCTCTGCTCGCCATTTATGATGGCAAGGCAAAGGCTACCAGCCAAATCTCGACATTCAAGGAGAGAATGGAAAAGATCATGGATTGTCTTTTGGTAAGGCCCTTGCGATAGGAAATAATGATAACAACGGCCTTCTGTCATTCTAACAAGCTTCTCAGACACAAAAAACCATCTGCAAGCACTTGCTAGATGCGCACTACATGTTTACCTTTGTTGACGACCCCGTCTTCTCCAAGAGCGTAAGTATCACATCACCTTGGCTTAATTAACATTTGAAACCACCCTAACAATCACCTAGCGTGTTGTGGCCAATAAAAATCTTAACAAGCGCAAGGGAGAGGTTATGACCGCTGGCAAGAAGGCACTCGGCCATTCCAAATCTAATTCCAAATCAACCCCGACAAAGGGCGATTCGGAGGCTGCTGATGGCCTTCGCACTCCTTTCAGTACTCCGCGTAGAAAGTCTGCCGCAAAAGAGACATCGCCCCCATTGGTCATTAACACCAATGTGCGAAATATGACTCTGAGCAGCCCCCATGTTGCCTCGCAGCTGCTCCAACAACCAACGGGATTTTCCTGTCCTGCACATCCATCCACCCAGGGCAATATGGTTCACTCTATCCATCAGAGCAATGCTCTTATGAATCTCCATAAGCTAGCTAATATGCCCCACGCCACTGGGTTTTACCAGAATACCCCTACGGTCTCCACTGGGCATGTTGGAAATATCCATCGTAGCCATTTTGGTCCGGGAGTTGTCCGCAGCCAGTCAACTAACGCCATGCATGGCCTTGGTCGGAACATCCCTTCTTACTATGAGTATCCTTTTAATCAGGAGCAGATGGAGCCAGATAGCTCCGTTCAATATACTCCCACTGCAGCCCATCTCCAGGAGGCTATGTATCATTCTCCTCCACTTCCATCCCCCCGTCGTGTGATGGTGCCTACTCCTTATCCCTGGTCTTATGATCACACCACAACTCCCTCACCACACAATCATGCATCAAACATTGCCCAAACCGTGGCGTCCTATGGGCATGGCCATAAGCGCTCACAGGATGTAAATGATTGTTCAGATACCCAGCCGTCTCCCCAGAAGAAGGCCCGTTAAATTTGAACCATGCACACAATCCTGTCTGTGTGCCATGGATTTCCTTAGCATTTTCAACCATCCAAGGATCGTAGCTATCCCAGGACAATAGCTGTCCAATGCAACAAGCTCAATCCACAGCTTTTTTCAACTTCATTCCCCCAACGGTTACCCCCCTATGACCTTGCATATGTTATATTTATGCAACTGCTTTTTATTGCACCCTTTTAGCTTTCCTTTTCAGCCCCTTCCTCCTGTTTCTTGCCGTAGATTTCGTTTGTGCTAGAGACTTCCCCCTCTTCTCCCGCATGTTGGAGTTTTACAATCAACCCAACATCGTGCTCTTCTGAACTTCCATTGAAGAGGCCAACCACGGGACCAATCATTTCTTTTTTATACTATCATTGCCCTCGTTTCCGGCACTTTTTAATTATTTTTTGCCTCTGCCAGGATCAAGCTTGAGATACAACATCCACTCTCCCCTTGGACTCCATGGATCGTGCCATATAGGATTAGGACCAACACAACTCAACCTCATGCCTTTGGAAATTGGTTTAGTTTTGTGTTATATATATCGTATGCTCATGCTTGCAGGCTGCAGGCTTAGGGTGTCTGTTTTGACTAACATAGCATATGCTATTCGACTAGCAAATCATCGCTGTTTTCATTGTCCATCTCCGCAAACCTTCTCTTCTCACCCCCCCCCCCCCCCCCTGCTGTTTACTGCCATTTGGCATGTTTTTAAGCATTTTGCTTCCAACATACCTGATCCTCTTATCTTTCCCCTTTTGTTTTACGATTTTGATATGGTGAGATCCTAAATTGTCTATTATATCCACCTTGTGCTACCAGAATGTATCTAGAGACCAGGGAAACTCAAAAAATCAACAAATTTTTGCTATTTTGCCCTCCTCTCTCTCTCTCGAGAGAGAATGTGTGCTAGCTTATGTTATTTTTGATGTGTGCTGCCGACAGTAATCGATTAACCGTAGAGAAAGAGGATTGCGGTTATCAGGAGTGTTCCCTTTTATTAAACATTTAATTAGCTATCTTGGTATTCGCGGAAACCCAGTCAATCTAGTTTGAAGTTGTACAGTGGTCATCAGCAAAAAGTTGTTTGACGTAACGAGTATGAAGTGCGTGCTCTCAAGGTTGTAAGATGCTCTCGAGCCTCTCAAAACAAAAAAGGAATTGTGAATTTTATCTAGAAGAGGACCCCACTATACAATCGCATATTTACTTAGATATCAGAGAAATCCAAAATGTACGCTTATTTACATGGAAAATTTCTATTTCTACACCCTCCCTGTTTAACGCCCCAATGCAATGAACACCAAAAACAACACTATTTCTCGAATGACATGCTATATCCCCCAGATTTATCGTCCTTGACGAACTTGAAATTATCTGTGGATAGACCAAAGGGTTTCAAGATCCCGTTCCCGAGCTAAGGGAAAAGTGTCAGTATATGAAAATAGCCTCCCTAAAGCAGACAAACGAGAAGGAAATAGATATATATAACTTACATCCTTAAGCTTCCCCATCATCTCCCCAACCTCCTTCTCCCTGGCAACGTTAATCAAGTCCGGCAGCTCCCTCAACACTTTCCGCACAAATTTCTCATCCTGTGCGGGCAAATTTCCCATCCCAAGCAAAGCTTTGTAATCCTCCTCAGCGCCTTGCAAATTCGCCCAGCCTCCCAATTCCTTCTTTGCCCTAGCCCGCCTCATGAGCGCTTTGGCCCATATGCGCTTTATATCTTCCTTTCTCACGTCATCTTCCCTTAGTTTCTTCAACTGCGCCTCGTCCGACTCCTCATCCCCATCTCCATCTAGAAGCTCCACCACCTCATCACCCGCATCCTTACCATTGCCCCGCTTCTCTGCCCCAGATGATGTCTCCTTTTGTGTCTGTTCCGAAAGGGCTTTATCCAACCGCTCAATACTGGCTGTAGCAGCATCAACAGCGTCTTTCCAGTCTTCCAGTTTCAGATGGCATGCGGAGATGTTGCTGCGAAGAACGGCGATTTCGTAATCAAGGTAGTTGGGGCAGAACGAGAGAGCTCGGTCGTATGTGGTGATGGCCTCCGAATAGCGAGCAGAAGAGAAGAGTTCGTTTGCGGCGAATTTGTGGGTGTTGGATTGGTTTAAAAGGTCCTAATATAATATTTATATGAGCTTCCTGCAAGTTATAGCTATATTGATAATTGGCTGCCATACAGCTTCTTCTTCAGCGGGGTATCGGGCATCATGGAATATTTCGCCTTCGTCGCTATCGGATAATGAGGGGTCGTTTTGTGTGGCTAATTCTGGTTTATTGCTTTTTGGCATTTTTCACAGTTGTAGAAGAGATATAGGGAAAATAGCTGGGCTGAAAACAAGGTCAAAAGATCTGCTGTTGGGGATGAGATTGAAGGTTCCTTTTGTATGTAAATCACTAAATAAATACTTAACTAGTTAACAGGTTCGTTCTTTTTGTTGACAAATAGTTACCTAATTTATTCGCCCCTAAATAGCTGCTGAACTTATAAACATAGCCACTGCATCACCTACAGATTATCATCAGTCTTTATTACGGATACTAACACAGACATTTGCAGTATATATGAACATAGCTGTTAGTAAAGAATTTTCTACTTGAAAAAAAAAAAAAAAAGAAATCATGGCTTCTGAGCAGAATCGGTGCGTGCATTCCCCCTTGCGGACCCCGTTATAAATAGTTAAATATATTTCTGGCCTAGAGGTGGGTGTCAAGATAAAATCCTGGAAATTTACTTACTTTTCTCTTTGAAGACCGCCACCCGTCCGGGCTTGTCTATTTGACATGGACGGTCTCCTTATCGATTCCGAAGACATCTACACACTGGTGATAAACAAGATTCTGCAAGAATACAACAGGCCAAGTTTGCCCTGGTCCATTAAGGCGCAGTTACAGGGCCGCCCAGCTCCCCAGGTATTCCATTGAGTGAATTCCTTTCTATGTTCCTTTCAAGGGCCAGACATATCCCATAAAAGTAACTTACACACTGATTCCAATTACCCCCAATCTAGTCTGGAAAGATCTTTCATGACTGGGCTCAATTGCCCGTCTCCATGACAGAATTCCACGAGAAACAAGCAGCGCTGCAACAAATCTACTTCCCCACGACAAAGCCTTTACCAGGTGTAGTTGATCTGCTATCAAACCTTGCGAAAATGGCAAACACTTCATCCCCCGTGCACATCGCACTCGCCACATCATCGACGGCCAGAAACTACGAGTTGAAAACGGCCCACTTGTCAGATCTCTTCTCCCTATTCCCCAATTCAAGGCTGATCACAGGTGACAACCCACGCATCGGTGAGGGGAGAGGAAAGCCGCTGCCAGATATATATCTGCTGGCACTCGAAACCATTAACGCAGAGATACGCGCTGCCAATAACGGAGAGCCCGAAATCAAACCAAAAGAATGTCTTGTGTTCGAGGATTCCGTCCCCGGCGTCGAGGCTGGACGGAGAGCGGGGATGCAAGTTGTCTGGGTTCCGCACCCTGGTCTCCTTGAGGAATATAGAGGGAAAGAGGATCTGGTATTAGCTGGCCTAACGGGTGAACATAAGGATGTTGATATGGTGCATGAGGTGATGGAAGGCCTAGAGGGACTTGATACTTGGCGAGGCCGCGGATCTGGACGGACGGGGGAGATCGGTGATGGCTGGGCTCACCTGTTACCAAGTCTCGAAGCATTCCCGTATGACCGGTTTGCTATCAAAATACAAGAGGCGAGCGTGTCCAACTAGTTAATTAGTCAATGGAAAATTATATAATGTGATTAGATGAGATATAGGTTAATTAGTTATCCTCGGTTTCTGTGATAGGGTGTCCTTCGGATGAAAGGCTAGCTAGACAACCTCTATATACACTAATCACGTGCGGTAGGGCGGCTGGGGCAACATGTTGCCCAACAGATAGACTTGTATATATATGTATATATATATATATATATACATATTAATGCCTGACGGATAACTACGTATTACTGCACCCAGAGACTTCTCCCTGGAGTTGCCCTTACTTCTTTGCCTTTTCAACTGCACATTAGTGGTTATTGCAACCTTCAATCTCAGAGAATCGAATTTCGATCTATCGAAGGCATTTCCGAACTTGAAATCTCATTCGAGATGCGCACTACATACGTTATTATGTCAGCCTACAACACAACTTTTAAGATGAAAGTAAGGCAGTAAGGGAGTCGTTAAATATATTCTTTCTTCTTACCTTTCTGAATTGCCATCATCTGCATACAAACCTGCAAAAGCCCGTGAAACACGCCCAGCGAGAACCGTTCCGCGAAAGTCCGTATCGACATGCTTCGCAGAATAATAAAACTGCTGAAGAGCACAAATTCGCTAAATCGACATTTAGGATATGGTGTCCCCGTGATTGAACGGTGTGTTATCAACTGGCTGCATCTAGCTAAGAATGTATCTGCATGGTTGGTGAAAGGGGGTTATATTTCATATTCTGGGTTAGTGGGACCCCTCGCAAAATTCCGTAGTGATGGTACGTACGCATTGCTTGAGACACCAGGTATGCGTGCTGACAGAGTGCGCAATGGTGGTAAGCGAGAAATTTGGTATATCAGAAACCCACCCTAGCTCGCCGTGCGTATCCATAATAGAGATCACGGGGTTTAATATATCCCTGAATCAACAGTGGGGGGAGGAGAATTGTTAAAATCCATGAGATCAAGCCATCTCTCCTCATCAGGAACTGCCCGTATTGCACTGCTGCTAAGAGTTTCCACCTCGTCTAGCTGGGCTGTCGATATGCACGATGCAATATCATAAATAGCCCGTAAGAATGCCGCTTATCACAAACATGAAACAGAGAAGATGTTTTGAGGACCAATAATCAATCCATGTCTTCCATGATTTGCGATTGCTTTCTTTCCCTCCATGAGATTCCAGCCCGATTTTCAGCAACGGGAATTCTCCCTTCCAAGGGCCATGTCTGCAGCCTTCGCACCTCCAGCAAAGCTCCCAGCGCAAAAAAAAAAAAAAAAAAAAAAAAAAAAAAAAAGAGGAGCCTGACATTGGAATTTCCATAGAGATCTGGACAATGAAGAGCCCGGTGTCTGTGGTTTGGAATGATATTTTCAAGATACTCGTTCGTATGGCGCCTAAGCGATAGGGATTTGTCGTGGTCAGAAAACTGGAAGCCCCAATTGAGCCAATGGCAAGTATCAACAGGGAGGGGGCTGTCTTGATATTAAAGGTGAGGACATAGAATATATGGATGAGAGGATTGAAATAATAGAAAATTTGATCGAGATATTGTGCTAGCAAGTGGAGGGATATAATACCATTAGTTTTGTGATTCTCAAACCCAAGATGCAGATCCGCGAAAAGTATCGACAGGGTTTCCCCCAGTCTCACAGTTGAAATGGGTGGCCGAATGAGATTTGAAGGGCTCTGTAAAATGGATTTATGGCTATCAGACGGATGACCTATGACCTGTGATTCCTGGAAAGTCCACTTGCCGTCATTTCTGGTCTCCTCCCAATCCTCTTCATTTTCCTGTGGGACATCAAAAGAGCGCAATGGGCCATAAACACTTGGACAAATGTCCAAAATCTCGAAGCATCTCGGAGTATCTGGTCGCCATGGCGGTTGAGGCTTGCTATTCACTGTCTCAAATAAATTTGGGTCAACTGGAACAGAGTACTGATTAAGGTCCTCGCAGGGTTCAACAGATTCCCCCGGCATTTGGTGGTTGTATTGTTGGGGGGGGTAATTTCCTTCGACGTAACATGGATTTGCCAATTGAGGTATGCTCGATATGGCCATCTCAGGGACGGAAGATTCGCGCGGACTTTCAGCTGTTCCCTCAGTTCCAGGTTTTAATGGGAGTGTAAAATTACAGTTTATTTGAGGGACATATGGCATGCAATCAAAACCACTTCCTGTCGAGCTGGGTATAGCAGTTGTTTGAGTTCCAACGCAGGATAAGACGTCATGCTCTTCTTCGGGATGAGGAATACGTTGCGCCGAGAGGGCATTTTTCCATTCGTCACTGTAGCTTACAGTGGATAGTCGACGTTTCTGCCTTGACAATAAGGAGTCACTAGCAGCAGTCGACTCCTCGCTAGGCATTTGGGCTTTGATCCAATCTTCCTCATGTAGAGTTTTCTCATGCCGTACCACAAGGTCCCTGCCAACAGGTCAGAGAGTTCACGAAAACGGCGCTTTAAAATTAGAAATTAAATATAGCTTACTTTCGGCCATATGATCGTTCGCAAAAGCGGCAATTGTATGGCTTCACCTTAGTATCTATAAGAATCAGATGGGAGAGTAGGTTAATGATATCGAACCACGAACACCTGAGCACAACGGCTGAGAGTTGTGGAAATTCACGACTAGATGAAAAGTTAGTATACATACGGGACCTTTCATGTCTTAAGCAATGTTCCGTCCGTTTAAATCTCCTCATGCAAATTGAACAAACGTGAATTCGCTCCTCACTATCATCCATCTCCCTCTTTTGCCAAAGCCGGCCCATTGGAAAAGGAATCTAGATATATCAATCGACAGAGGTTGACACGTCAGCCAGTCACGAGAAGTTCTTCCAGTAAACGCTAAAATATAGTTGTAAGCAGGAATCTCCTTATTTTATGACAATATCATAAGTCCAATTCTCCAAAAGCCCAGGTATCAAGACACTAGAAGCAATTGATGTGGAGGTCAGAGGTTACCACCAGAATCCGCTGTTCCGAGTGCGGGGAAATTAGCTTTTTGACAGTGTTCATGGAGGGAAGCCGAGCCGATGATTTAATTTGGCTTTTCAACGGCCTCGGCTCCAACCCGCATAGATAATCAATTGGGTTGCTTTTAAAACCAGACTTTCCAAATTTAATCGAGCAATCGCCAGTGTCACTGGACGGTTGAATATCCGCTTTGAAAAACAGGATGTTTGTCTGCCTTTGCTCAACAAGGCTCCGGTAAAGGGAAACCCATTACCACATGGGGACATCAAGATGCCTATGCGCAGTTCCGAATAATAATGCTGCACATGATGATGATGCATAAAATCGCACTCATATGACTGCCGTAAGAGAAAAGGGTGATCAATTTGCAAAACTGCGAGTGCTTCTTTCACAATTACGCCACAAACACGTAATAAAGATAAATAGAGTGATGCCTGCAATACAACCGTGTGTTCGATCATCATCGGACTGCTGGCGGTTTCTCAGATGCCTGAAGCATCGAATAATGCATCCAATGTTGATAGGGCAATTAAGTCATCTTTGTCAATTCCTGAGAACAATAGGGGTGTCATAGGGATTCGTGATAATCGTCACGGCCAATTGGGGTACAACCGTCGCTAATCAAACTTGCCAACAGCCATTCAACTCTCGTAGAAGAAACAAGCACACGTGGAAAGGGGAGTGCCCTTAATACCTCTAATCTATGGTACAAACATACAGAGTAAACATTTTGTCCCAACACGCATTTTGCATGGAATATAATTCATTCAGCTTGCTTTCTGCCATCCACTCCCCGCATGAATGCGACGAATAAAGTCATAGGCAGCATTGAGCGCCTGGATTCTTATGTTTTCATCAATCATAAAAGACATAACTTAAAAACAATGAGGAATTAATCTTAAAGATTCGCAAGTATGTCATATGCACGCAAGCATTCCATGGGAAGTAATGAGAGGGAAGAACAACTTACGATCTAACCAGCCATGGATCTGTCCTTCAAACACCATGCTTTGAATCTCATACCTTCCAGTGGAATCAGCCATGTCAATCTCCTTGGAGTTCAGTAATTCAGCTTCTTTCTGCAGATGCTCTACAAAATTCGTCACTTCGTGAAGAAGAATATCTGCGCCAGCAACGATGAAGAGCATTTTCCGCGGCAGAGTGCGTATGTCCGCTATGATGGGGTTTAATAGGGGATCTTCGAGTTTGCGAGACTGTGCCGAGTCGGCGTATACATCAAAAAGAGGGAGCAGGAAGGACAGGGGGTCGTACGGTGGGAATCCCGGCGGTTTCGGTTTTTTCCCATGGAGGGATGCGGAGGTCAACCTGGCAAAATACGACAAGAAATGATGAAGGGTCAGATTTCTTAACCAGACACATGTACAGTATGCACCAACATTTATGTGCTGAGGATTGACAGAGCGTATTGAAGAATTGGTCCTTCCAGAATCCTGATGATGGAAGAAGAAAAATTAAGGCACAAACAGGATTATCAAACATAAGTGCTCCTTGAACTGGATACTCAGTATCTGAAAGACTTTGAGAAATGCCCAAAGCCAGGTTTGCGCCAGAGGAACATCCACTCAGCGTTAACAGCTTTGGATTGGCTCCCCAGAGTCGTTCTGCGTTCTCCACAATATAAGCTGCCGCGTCTTGGACGTTCTCGTGGGCAGCTGGAAACGGATATCGGGGTGCCAGTCTGTATGACACGGATATGACAACGGCACCGGTCTCCTGAACCATCCGTAAACAAAAGGCATTGTCCATCTCCGGAATGCCGCCTATGAATCCACCCCCATGGACATGGATATGGAGGGGCCGTAAAGAATTAGAGGTGAATTCGGGTGTGAAAACGAGAGCACGCCCGGAGTGGTTCGGACTTCGACGCAGGGGGACCACAGAATAGGAACGAGAGAAGATCCACGGCAGACATTTTAAAGAATAAGCGAGTACGTTGATTGGAACAAGAGTGAGTAGGCGCCATCGATACTTAAATGGGATACCCGGACAGAAGCAGGCATCATAGAGCGGCTGGATACATTGAAGAATTGCAGCCATGGTCGGGTCGGTCAGCTTATTGGGCTCAACCGTCCTCGCAAGAATATGAACCGCACGTCCAGAAGCGCCGACCTACTAGAGAGCTCTGCAAAAAAAGACTGTAGTATGCAAAACGAATCAATGCAAATCCATGCGTGGTGTTGAATGAGACCAACAGGTCGTGCTAAATAACAGAGGCGGTTTCGGATCTGAGTGCCCGCTGTGGAAAATATGCAGTCAGCCTGTGGCACCCATCGTCATCACCTTGGGGTTCTTATTTAATTAACTAAGGCCCTGCTCTATTCCAGGTGCATGCCGCATCACGGGTCTTATTCTCACATCCATACATTTCCATGTTCATGCTCTACCCACAAAGGCTCTCAATAGCTTCGACCAACACCGCACCGGGAGCTATCATGTCATGACCATGATTCCCTGTCTGTGAGATCTTTGTCTGCCCCAAAAAGACAAGTCTCCGCAACTCGTCGTCGCAGTGTCGAGGGTAGGACAAAAGCAGTAGAGCAGTAACCAGTTAACTAGTCATTTGCAACCACAATCTAGTTTTGAATCCAAGGCGCAAATGTTGATAAGGGGAATTCAGGACGATAGAAAATATACCGTGAAGAATTCCGAACCAGCAATCATTCTCTACCGTGCAATCCCTTCGAAAAGAAGGATTTTGTGCAAAATGATCGGTGTCTCGGTATGTTCAGCCACGATAGATTCGATATCGGCAGTTGTGAAGCTCCGAGTTTCCGCGCCAAACCTCCGACATCTCAAAAACGACCATCACCAACTTCCCAAGTAAATTGCGGCCGGAACAAAGAGGCGCAAACGCTCAAGACTTTGAAGGTTGGGATTCGTGAGTGGACTTCTCTACTAAAACCTATGTTTCCACTGACGAGATCCAACTACGTAGTTGGTTACTCGTAACTATTAGTTATTCCCTGCTGGGCCGGTCGGAGACAGTTTACGCCACTCACCGATAGGGAAGCCAAGGGCAAAACATGGACGTCAAATGACACCAAAACATCTGTGGTCTTTGGACGGACGCCTTTTAAGGCTTCTACATCACATAAAGGTCCCACCAGGGCTTCCGGCCTGCCATGCGAAGAAAAAATGTATAAATCGATTCGACTCCGCCCTCATATGCAGGAAGAGAGTCAAATTTTTTAATCTTTGCTTTGTGGCCACTTTCACAAGTAACAGAGGAACTACTTCTTGTTGTATCAACAAGTCAAAACCCAATTATTTTCAATATTTCATCCTACAGTAGCTAATGCTGGGGGAGTCGTTCATACCTCGGCGGACATCCTCAAATTTCATACCTTGGGGCACGCAAGATCCCCCTATATACTAAGTGGTTGAAAGAGGCCCGCTCGCAACTGGGGGATTCAGGGCTCTAGGATGTCTCAACAACCAAGGCCCCTAGGGCATGGTGCATCATCGGTAAGATATGACAGCTGTTTCTCCCAGACCTCAATTTCTGGTGGCATGTCAGATTGATTATTAGTTGATGATTCGTGACTTATAGCCCACGGCCCTGCCTTCTGGACCACCATACCCCCCTGCCGCTGCTGCTATTGGAGGTCGTCCCTCTATCTCGGTAGACGTCCCCATAACTTCAATATTCTTAGTGATATTTATGGCGGGTGCAGTCTCCCACATGATGCTATTCAAACGAAACACGGCACGAGGTCATAAATTCATACCTTCGGCGGTAACTTTCGGCTTCTGCATGGCTCGAATTGCAGCGTGTGTTCTCCGAATCGTATGGGCGAACCGCCTCTCCAATGCCCGAATTGCAATTGCAGCCCAGGTCTTCGTTGCCGCTGGCGTTCTACTTCTGTTTATCCTCAACACCCTGTATGCGCAGCGCATACTGCGATCCACGCATCCACGTATAGGATGGTCACGGCCATTGTCCTACTTTTTCAAGGCGCTTTATATCATCGTCATCTTAACCATCGCCATGGTCATCACTGCTACAGTCCAAAGTTTCTATACCCTGGATCCGGACATTCGGTTAATCGACCGCAATCTCCAATGGTATGGTTTATCGTATTTTACAGCATTCTCCTTCCTCCCAATTCCCATGCTGGTGTTCGTCTTGCTTTTCCGCCGCCTCCAGCTTGCTCAGAACTTCGGCCATGGAAGCCTCAGGGCAAAATTTCTCATCGTTGGCACCGCGTCAGTGCTGCTTTGTCTGGGAGCGTCCTTCCGTGCAGGAGTCGCGTTCATGCCTCCGCGTCCGGCCAACGATCCAGCGTGGTATCACCATAAAGCATGCTTTTACATATTTAATTTTGGCCTTGAGGTCATCGTGGTGTTTCTCTATCTATTTGGACGAGTGGATTTGAGATTACATGTACCAAATGGCAGCTCCAAGGTGAGAAGCTACCTGGATAGTGACCCGAAGGATGAAGGTTTCGTTACAAAGGAAACCAATGCTGGAGCGGCGGCAGCCGTGACCTCGTTCTGAGGCATAGATGGGAAGAATATCGATGATATACATACAGTTAATTTTGATTGGTTGCTCCTTTTACATCTAATTCTGAATGTGGAGCGGCATTTGTTAAATTTTGCTATATTTTTGAGACAACCCCGTATCAAATTTCCTGACATCATCTACGAATTACTGACAATGTATCAAAACTTGCGATTCACAACATGTTTCATTCACGGTGATTTGAGCAGCGCAGCTTGAATCCGGGCAAATATGGGCCAAGCGCCAAAGCAGTAGCGACGTAATTAGGGAACATCCAGGCTCCCCTTAACCATTGTAGTAGGTAGTTAGCTCTGTGGTCGATAACGGGGGCTGAATATCAACGACATTCTTCTCACCTGCTTCACAAGTCCTCCATCTCCTTCGTCCAACTACGGATATAAAACTGCTTCTCATGAAGCAACTCCTACAACCGCCAGCGCAAGCCGGAAAATGGTTCCTCTTGCATGGCAGCGAAAAGCCAACACTGCTATCAAGGCATAACATAGTGAGAAAGCTACTCCCCGACACCCCCAATAACTACATCGTCTCAGGGTGATGCCATCTCTGTGCGGAATGAATCCATTCATGGATTCTTTATACACCACTCAATATACAGAAAGTGCAAGCGATTCATCCATGTTGAGAAGAGAGGAAGCTTCAAGGCATTTGTTTTGGTCTTTTCTCACTCCTTTGTTTTGAACGGTCTTTTCTCCTATTCATAATGATGGATTGGCCGCATCCCCTCTTTTTATAACTGCTTGAATGATATGCGGTCCGTCGATGATATTCTATCGTTGAACCAATCACATTCCATCTTGCTGCTAAGTCGTGGATATGAGTGTATGAGACATACTTCGCTAGGCGCCGGGACCAAGCTCCGGATTCAGCTCTTCCCATCAGCTACGTGCCTCTATTTATTACATATCGTGAATGGCTGAGATGACTTTTCTATTTCTTCCTCGCCATATCTCATCTGCTCTCTGGGTGATTTCTCCAACAGTCATAATTTCTCGACTCTGTAACACGGCGCCATAGCGTTTCTTCCGCAGGAAATAATTGAGCTCATTGTACACTTTGCCGATTATTTGACCTGCCTCCAGTTGCTTACGGGTCTCCCACGGCTTTCAATATGCCGTGGAGAGACCATCTTGGGGATGTATACCGGCACCTCCCGGGCCGCAATGTGAACAGGTTCCTTGCCTTGCATCGCGGCTACCGAGTAAATTTCCTACATGTCATCCTGAACCTGCAGTTCCCAGAAGTGCAACATGAAAATAATGAGCCGCTTAAATGTCGGGAGACCGTTGACGATATCCAAGCTTGCAATGAGTATCTTACCAGCCGAGTTTCAGAATTGTTTACGGCAATTAAGATTTTAGAGGAGCGAGAGCTCCCAAACCACCAACCAACAGGGCTATGTCTAACTATTGAATCTCCATTCCAGTCAGACAAAAATGATCGGCATTGTAATCACCGCAGATTTCATCGCTGGAGTGTCCAACTCCTTAACCCTGAAAACCTTCCCAAGCTCTTTTCAGTCCGTACTCTTATCATAGGTGAAAACAGGAAGAGAAATGCCGCATGCAAGGATGAACGACCACTCGACCTGCGTGTGATGGCTGACCTTGTTTCGAAACTTCTAAATCTGAAAGTTTTAGACTGTCGATATTTTCACGAGCGTTTCCCAAATTATTCAATCTACCCGGTTATCTCTCACTTCACTCGACCGTTGGGAGGGTCCCTGGAGCGATTCCAGACACGCCTTCGGCGAGGCGATTAGTAGTGATATGGTGCCTGCGAAACTGAAAACAGCTGGACTCTACTTTTGCAGTAACATAGATAGCCACCTGGGATGGCATGTGGACCAAAGCGCTGCTCTTCCGGATCTTGTCAGCCCTCTGTCCTATAACCTGCTTAACTCTCGCGTGTTCACACAGCGATTATTTGGAGCACCTGGATGTCAAGTTTCAACCCGCATCACCCTCTGGAATATGATATTTTCAAGGTCCGGGCGGCAAGAGTTCGAGTACACCAGGTTACAACGGCACGCACGAGCATTACCCTCCCCTTACAGAAAGTGGGGCAGATAAGCAATGGGCCCATAACAGGTTCAGGGAGGAACGAAGCCAGCTACGGTTATCAAACAGGCTTTTCCGTATAATACCGATTGATGAACCTAGGCCCATTCTTAGAATCATTTGCAAAATCACTGTGCAACATGCCGTCCCTGGAGAAGGCTTGTCTGCGAACGACATTGATGTGACGTCCTGGGCCAGACATGAAAGGGAAGTATACCAACTACCCTACAGCGAATCGGTGATCAGTTACATATTCTGCCTCGTGTGGAATTCCTATTTTGACATGGCGGGTTATCGGAGAATGGAGGCCAAGCGACGAGTTAAGCCAGCGCTTTCATGACGTTGCGCGCCATAATTTGAGCATGCCACACTGGCGGAAAAGTGGATGGACAGCAGATACTTTCCATAGCCTAGCCTTTCTTTACCTCTTACCTAGGCACTCCAATTTTACCGGAATACGCACGCGCTCAAAACACTAATCAAATCCATGGATGAGAAATAACGAAGTGACAGGACAATTTACTCCCTGTCAACTACAGGAGTTTATTAATAAGATCTGCAGGGGCTTTGCAACTAATCCTCGGCCAAGTGTTCCGATCAACTCGAGCGGTTAATTAGTTCTAGGATGACTGTTGACCCGAAATAGCCTAAGCATTGGCGGACACTATTAATGCACACGAGCCGCAGGGGCGGCGTTTGGGTCTGCGGAGGAACAGAATTTGTTCGGGGGTTGCAATGTGAGGAAGAGAGAAATGCTTGTACATACACATCATAGATCGGCTAGCAGATATTGTAAACCGTCAATTACGGTAACTATCCCTTGGTTAAATTGTTGGTAAAGTGAGCCTGGAAGTTATTTATCCAAGCGCCTGATATCGGTGCTGATTTGAACATTCCCCCCCTCATCTAAAGGCACTGCAGCTATAGCAGTGTTTGCTCACTGCCTTGATTCAGCCAGCCGATACCGAACTGGCAATGCAGAGCCAATAAGCAGTCGAAAATTGGGTTATCTATCTCCCAAAAAGCGGCTCAGTGTGCATGACGCTGCAGTCCTTTGATCCAAATTGGAGGTCTGCTCTCGCTATCCATTCCGTTGAAGTGCAAGTTATATAGGTGCCCAATTACCTGCCTATGTATAGGAAACAACACTCCCTTGCTACGTGCAATTAGGATATTTCTGGATCCAATAAGCTTGTGCAGTCGTGCTTGACGAGACCCTGGAATAATATGCTTGTTGGCGGCCATAGTTAGCTATGGCACCTACTATAGGCGCGGCCGGGATGTGAGACAAAGCCTTAGCGATAGGCGTAAACAGCGTATCCCAGAAAACGAACAAAGTGGGTAAGAAGTTGGAAGATTGATGGGGGAATATACAATTTTAAAGATTTTTGAATTCAAGAAATTCAAGCCGAAAAAAAAAAAAAAAAGAAAAGAAAGAAAAAACCTCATTAAAAAGGTTAAGTATCCTGAACCCGATGTGATTTGAACACATAACCTTCTGATCTGGAGTCAGACGCGCTACCGTTGCGCCACAGGTCCTGGGTTTGTTGAAGGGAGGTTTTACCTCTTTAAAGCCTTTTCTAGCAAATGTCGGGAGATTCCACCACGCTATTTAAAGGGATTCATGTATACATTTGGTGGAATGATCCTAACAAAAATTTTGTGGGTAGGATGTATTTAATGCTATTCATAGTTAAATGATAAGTCATTTCAAATCAGTAGGACGGTTCTGTTTCGTAGATCTCAGGCCTCAGCCCATGTCAGAGCGACCATATTTCTAACATCTTTACGACTGAACTGATACGACATTAAAGACAACACGAGAGAAAGTAAATATAAGAAAACAATCAAAAAACTACTTCTCTATTAAATACATGTTCTGCTGCGGGACTCCTTTCCGCACCTGAAGAAATCACAGCACGGAAAAATACGACATCCTTCCACAGCAAAAGAAACGGGGGATTTACAGGAAGGAAACTCTGGGATAAACACGTCAAATATACTACTATGTACTCTGTTCATTCCACTTGGCTTCCTTTTATCTTGCTACTCCATCGCATCCCATCTATCTTCATCTAAACCCCACCCCATCGCAATACCACGGGGATTCCTACAAAATGTAGAACCGTAGTTTATCTGAAACCATATAAAGAAGAACGGGAAAGAGGGCGGGCCAAAAAAAGTTGCAAAAAGAAAGCAAAGACGACAGAACAAACATAAAAATGGGGCAGGAGAAGTGCCGCATAAAATCAAGAAAGTAAAGTTTAGTTGATGAATTCAATCATGCAAAAAATATGACTTTGTTTGATTTGATGATTTTCTTCTGTTCTAAAACGCCAAATTTGGGACGACATTAAGGCGAGTTGGATTGACGTCTTTGAAGAGGGCATTGAGAGAATTCTATTCTAGAGGAAGTAGTCTGGGGTCCGGCGGGAGACCATGGGTTCCCCGGCGCGGGGACAGGGGTCAAATTGGAGGCTAAGGTAGGTGTAAAAAGAAAAGAAAAGAGTCGTGTCAGTAAATTTATTATTAAAGAAAATATAAAATTGTAAAATTATAAAAAAAAAAAAAATAAATAAAAATAAAGAAGAAGAAGAAGAAGAAGAAGAAGAGAGAGAGAGGCGGTGTGCCTGTCTCTTTGTAATCGGTTGTGGACGGTAGTAACATGGATGGAACGGCGGAAGGACTTACAAGGTGTATTTGAGATGCTCGTCGATCTCCATAATAGCAGCTTGGTTTCCGCATCGATAGCAGTAATTTGGAGCTGTTATAAATACACACGCAAGTGCATAAGGGGTTAGCATGTATTGTGGAAATATAAAATGTGGGAGGGCAGGGATTGAAATGTGAAGAGGGGGAGAGCGAGGAAGCTTTACCTGAAAATATAGTCACCACATTGCGATCCTGTGACCAGTTATACCCCTCCATTACCAGTTGATGAGCCCTAGCAACCAGGGTCAATCCATTGTTGTGATTAAACGCTTCCGAAATATCCTGACCAAACGTATACCCAGCGCCACGGGGTGAAATGCCCCAACCACATCTATCATCCGGGTCACTCCAGAGCAAATCACACATAGGTCCTTCATGGGGCACCTCCTGGATCCGATCCAGTGAGCGAATATTGTCCAGGGTGTCGATTGACGGGCTCAAGCCGCCGTGGAGACAGAATATCTGGTTATCGATGAGCGCGGTGAGGGGGAGGTAGTCGAAGAGATCTGTGAAGTATTTCCAGACATTTGCGTTGCCGTATTTCCGCAGACACTCGTCGTAGAATCCGTAGACTTGGGTAATCTGACGTGATTCGTGGTTACCGCGGAGGATGGTGATGCGTTGTGGATAACGGATCTTCAGGGCGACGAGGAGGGTCACGGTCTCGACGGAGTAGTAGCCGCGGTCAACGTAGTCGCCTTCAAATTATTACGTAGTCGTTAATACAAACAAGCGGGTGGATATATCGACGGTACAAAATCGCCTTACCCATGAAAAGATAATTAGTATCTGGATTAGGTCCACCGATACGGAACAGCTCCATGAGATCATGGAACTGGCCGTGTATATCTCCGCACACTGTCACTGGACATTTCTAGCAGGGCGACCACAAATCAGCTTTATGGGACCGAAACACACTCGACTTGATGGACAGGTTCTCCTTTGCAACCGAAATAAAGAATAAGGTGATACATACCACTGGCTGCACATTCGACTCCTCTTGTAATACTTCTCTCGCCTATAAATTTATAAAATACCCATCATTAGCGTTCAAGCGCAAGCCGGGGGTCATAAGCTCTTTCTGCTGAGTTCCGAAAGAGAATAAATAATTAATTACAACAGAAAAGGAACTGACCCTATCGCACAGTCTCTGTACATCTTGCTCTGCCAGCTGTTTGCAGGTCATAAGACTCTCAATCCAGCCATCAAGAGTGGGTATTGAGTCTGGGTCGCTTGTAGGGGAGAGGTTGTGAGGTTCAGGCGATCGACCCGAATCAATCTCCATTTTGTTGTCCATGTGTATGAGGAATGGGGACTCCAGTGATATATAAGGTATCGCCTGGTAATTGGAGGGGGAGTTGGAAGACGGGGCAGCGACTGGGTGCGGGCGCGTGGGGGAGCAAGGTAACAGACACTGGCTAGGGCGAAACTGAAGCAATGGATGGGTATCAACAAATCATGAGAATAAGGGCCGCAGGAGAATCGTAGCAAAGAATATTTATTCCAGGGCCAGATCAGGTACGGTATGTAGAGCTGTTGTGGGGGGGTTTGATTGTCAAGAGAACTGAACTGCGGCTCTTCTCTGCCAACCTTAAGAGTCTTTTGTGTTGGATTTGGTTAGTCTGGGCGGGCAGGGGGACTGGGATTCGCGCGCAAGCCACAGCCAGGAGCCACCCCTTCTAACTGCGCCACTTACAAAGGACAATTGCCCGCATTCCAGTTATTAACAGTGAGGTGCTTTTGATAATACTATTTACATTTGCTGTGGAGGTGCTTTGCTGTAACAGATCTTGCAAGGGACGTCGAAGTCATGATCCTATTAGCTTAGTTATTATGTACAGAAGAACAAAGGTGAATTGTATGTACAATTCAGTTATCGGTCTGGATAAACGTAAAAATTCACCGAGGTCACATCGAACATCAAATCAAAGGAACTACATGTTTTGGATATATATGGAGTCGCCATTGCATAACCATACGCGTAGCCCCCTAAATTATATCACCACCACCAAAGGCGCCTCCTCCAAATCCTCCTCCATATCCCCCTCCAAACCCACCTCGGCCTCCACGTCCCCCAGGGAATCCTGGACCCCCGCCCCGTCCCATTGGCGGTCCATTGCCGGGACCAACAGGGTCATATCTTGCCCCAGGAGGAACTTGAGGGTTATATTCATCACCACCACTTACCCCCCCACGTTGAAACATAGGATCATCAAATGTTGGATGCATCCCTCCGCCCCGCTGCGGTCCCAAATGTCCTACCAGTGGGTCATGCGGGCCCAAACTGGGGGGATACAGATCCCGTTCTCCAATATTTGGTGCCCGTGGTTGGCCCTGGCCCGGATAGATACCCCTGGGAGGCACATTGATTTCGTATTCATCCTCAAACCCAGGTGGAGGGAAGTCGGCCGCGGGAATTGGTCGTTGTGGAGGAACAGCCAGGGGGTCATTAAATGGATACGGACGAGCTGGTTCTGGTATGCGATCGTCACGCAGCGGATCTCGTATCGGCTGTCGTCCCGCCTGTTCGACCCTGTCCTGTCCAGCCACCAGCCGCGGGCGGCTGAAATCTTCGTATCCTTCCTTCTGTAGACCCGGAACAAGCTTCTGGATCACATTGATTCTGAACAGGCTAATGAGATCGGTGAGGCGGGATGGGGATATAAAAATTTGCTCGAGAGATCGGGAGGTCTCTGCAGATGCAGATTTGGATAGGGGGAGGGACGATTCGGAAATGTAGTCCTTGACGGGCAAATCGAAAGTTGTGGTCTTGTCGTGGCCCAGGGCCAGCGCGAAGATGATAGCGTTGCCACCGAGTCGGCTGACTTTTAGCAAAAATTGCATGGAGGATTGGGGGTGGGCATATTTGAAAGCGTAGGTGGAGCCGGCATTCCACTCTTTCGGGAGCGGTGATGAGGGTTCCTGCGATTCTATTTTGTAGGGGAGGCGCGTTAGCAGATAATAGATACTACTATATGTATATTTATTAGGAAACAGGAGGTTGACGAACCTATTTTGTGATCTTCTTCAAGGCCAATAAGCCTAAAGTCAACGGCGCTCATACAAGCATGGCCAACCAGTGCTATGGCTTCCCAGGCATTCTTCAGTGGCACCTCGGCATCTCCCAGGCACGCGGCAGCGCGATCAAGAATATTTTGCGATGAAAGAGCTTGTTCCGCTCTGCTAGTAGAGTTGGGGGTATCCATGGTCGGAAGATAAGGGGAAGATGTTATGTTCTCAGGAATGAGAGGCGATCCCAAGGCACAGAGTGCGGATGGAATACGAAAGGATCAAACATAAACTGTTCGCGTCGGCCGCTTAGGCCGCCATTGCATGACGTAATTGGGGGTTATCGCTTTTGATGGAAAAGAGCAGTGAACATGGGTGCTGACTAAACACATTATCCGGCCACTCAGATAATAGGTATTCCAGTACTATACATACCCAAGTTGCCTGCCTCCCTTTAAATGTCTAGATATTTTTTATATGGTGAGTGTTTGTTTGGAAGGAAAATAAGAAGTTCATACTAGATAATTTTTGCTTCTAGGAGCTTGAAGGAAATACCTTTTGCTTTTGGAAACTGTCCTTACACTTTGAACACCAAAGTTTGTCCAGCTGCTGTTATCCAAGAAGTCAAAATTATTTACCTTAAGGGTGAAATGGACAGCGGTGTTGAATTTCCTTTCTTGTAGACACACCCTATGTGCGTAAACCGTCAATTCGTGGGCGGTTCCAATCCAACAAAAGATAGACAGGTTGCTCATAAATACTGCCGGCACAAAAGAACCCGGGTTTGGAACGGAATGGGGCATCTTCGCCTTCTGGTGAACTAGCGCATTAGCTGAATAGCACGCCAATCAAGGGGCAATGGCGTAGTTGGGAGCGCGTTTGACTGAAGTAAGAACTTCACCACTACAGGATTTGGCACAGCCAATTCCAGTTAGCAATCAGAAGGTCACCGGTTCGATCCCGGTTTGCCCCATACCTAGAAATTCCCAATTTCATTCTTTTTTTACCTCGATTCTTTTTTTTGAAACATGCTTTTGCTTGTCTTCCATAATTACATTCACTCATCCTGCTGTTAACTGCGTCAAATAAATATGCATACCACTACGTCCGTATTCGCCTTGAAAGGAGTTTTCCCTGGCGTCGACTCTCCCCTGTTTTTCCAACATATGTAAATCCGCTGAAGTCCGTAGAAGAGAGTGAACAGGCCAATTGATATATCCATGGACAAGAAGGGATATGCACCAAGCCTGAAAATATCTTAGTGGGGGCATATTCTGAAACGCGCTCGAGCCCCTGATTGACATTAAAGCAGGCCATTTCAGGATTCAGGAACGGCTAATTTCGTATCCTCTTTGGTTTATTCAGTGCTAAAAGTTTGGGGACAAAAGCAGCGTGAGGGATTCTTGGAAAGGGCCTGTCCACCGTTCAACCTTAACCTGGAAGTAATTAATAGATAGAAATTAGATGGGAAAAAAAAAAAAAAAAAAAAAAGTAAAAAAAGAAAAAGACTTCATTCAGTATTCCATTATCGACCGCACAACTAACTACACAATGTCACTTGGTTCCAATCATCTTTGTCTTTTTGGCTTCAAGGCAAGCTGGCTTTGTTGATTCATCAGAGGATGGTGAATGAGAGGATGTTGCACTTTGAAACCTCTTATCTCATCTAGCTAGATATATTTGAAAGCTGTCAAATTCTGAAGAAGGCGTCTTATTAGCTGGGAATTGGAGATGGAACTTTTTGTGTGTGTGTGTGTGTCAGAGGACAGGGGGAGATTTTATAAAATATTCTTCCTCTTGTGACTGACAGGGGTCATCCAGCACATAAGTATGCATGCTTAATTCTTGTGGGAGCTCCATCCATCAGGGCTTGTGTAGCTTGTAGCTTGTAGCCTGTAGGGCCGTGTTCCACATCTGGGATGGCTAAATTTATACTGAAAATCGGATCGTTTTCCCCTTTGCTTTATTGTCTCTTACAAAACAACTTTAATTCTATGGAGTATTCTAGTCGAGTCAGCCGGAGACAATGGTCGTTCGTGTACTTTGGACCAATGGAATAACTAATAGACACGCGGAGGATATGGCAAAATCCGGGCAACCAAAATTATCGACTGTGGTAGCACACGTCGAACGATTATTGCCTTACTTCCATTGGCCTGTCCATTTATATGACACTCGCCCCCTGATCTCTGAAGTACAGACCGGTCTTTATTCACAGCTGTCTCGGAGAATGTGTCCTTTGCCAACCCTCGCACGCCGCCTGTTGAGCAGAATCAGCCCGGAACACCTGGACTGCTAATTTTATCAGCCAAGGGAGAGAGCTAAAACACGTTCCTTGATTATACCTGTAAAACATTGCAATGATCATCATACTTATTCCATCACCCCCTTTTTCCATCGGAACGTTGACGGAGACAGAGCCCATATATATAACTATCAGTGATGGATGGAGGAACCTTGGAAAAGACCTCCATGTTTCCAAGCTGTTCACCCTCAACCACCCCTGCAAGGGTTGCAGCGCTGGGTGTTGGATCATCAAAAACAATTTAAATTCATGTAGACTTTGCCAGCTCGGCCTCGAGAGCCTCAGGGGTGAAGGCGGACGCGGTAAGCACTTGGCCCTCAAGCAGCAGCAACCATGCGGTAGGTAAGCTGTGGGCAGTGTCCACGGGGTACCTATGAATGCATGCACATGTACATGTACAGACAAACATACATCCGCTGGAGACGGAAAGTAAGTAAGAAAGGAACATTCTTGGCCTGAGAAAAACATTGAGGGATTTTAAATTTAAAGAATTTTCCTTAATTTCTCCTTGTCACTCCGGCGAAAGCAGAGCCATCCATTATCTGTAAAGCTAGAGACAGGTGTGGGACAAGTTCAACCTCTCAGGTTGCTTTCGGGAGATATCTGACCTAACCAAGGACTGTCAAAAGTTTCCAGCTTTAGTTATACGATTTAACTAACAATTAAACCCGGAAGATGTTATCGACATCAGCAAGACTAGGAGAGTAAAAGGCGAATGACTGACTCGATTGGAAGAGAGTTTTCTATTCCATGGGATACCGCGCGAGTCTGGCCAAATTGAGACTCTTCTTCTTCCGCAATTGTTGGTTTTCGTGAGCTATCAAAAAAGCCCAGACACGACACGGGGTGCAAAGCGTCTCCAGAGGGAGGGTCCTGGTACCTTGTTCACGCGGGCAGAGTTGGCGGGGGTGAGGTACCTATACCGCCTGTGCGGCAGGCCACTAGGCCTGATCGGGGTGTGCTTGGCGCCCCTGAAAAATGAGTTGGGCTTTGAACTTCATCCTGATTCTGTCCCGGATTCCAGCTTCCAACAAGCTTCCAGCTTCCAGCTTCCAGCTTCCAGATTCCAGATTCCGGATTCTGGATTTCCTGCCGTTCCTGGCACGAGCACACGGCTGCCTCGCCGTTCAGTTCTCAGCCCGTTCGAACCAGGCGAGTTCTCATGACTACGTGACAAGAGAGTCCTTCTCGCGAACCCGCAGCGCCCGCGGTGGTCGTGTCGTTCCTTGTTGGCTGCATTATTTAACTACCCTCGCTTTGGTTCTCCTCCGCCCTCAACCAATCTCCCCTCCCCACTTGACGTTTCCCATCGCTCATTTAGTGGTGTATCCACCGACTGCGAGAGCCGCCATCCCGGTTGACTGCTTAGCCCAAGTCCAATGAATGCTCCTAGTGTTTGCATTCGCTTCTGATATCGTCGAGTGCACCTGCGGGTGGACCAGCCCTGTCAGGAACGCGGGTGATATTTAGATGAACCTTGGTTGGGTTCTTCAAAAAGTTCGACCCACAGTCGACTTCATTCGGGTAGTTACATTCCACCCCCTCCTCTACCTAAAATCGTTTGGGGAACCATCGACTTTCTTCCTCTCAGTCTCCTACTCCGTACACATTTTGACTGACCACCATGAACTGGTCTACAATATGCTAACAGGGGAGGGTGTTTAGGAGTGGCAGTCACATTACTCTCGTTCCCGAAACAGCCTATTCCAATTCGCAATTGCAACAATCCTCGTCCTCACGATTCGTCCCTAGTTAACGAAACCGACTCGTTGTGTTTTTACCTGACGGACCGCGTTTTTTGACGACGACCACGACCACGACCACGACCACGACCACTTCTGTCATTCATGACCCCAATCCAACTTACCACTTGCAGTTAATTTTCATCTTGACGTACTTCCAGCTTTCCTCTTTCCCACCCACGTTTTACGTTGAGACGCTCGCTTTTCCTCTCTCACCATGGCATTCCTGTTTAAATCAAAAAAACACAATCAAGCCGCAAATTCTGGCTTACCACCAGCGACGAGAACCATTCATACCTCAGAAGGAACTGCTTCGGGTCCTTCAGCAGTACCCCCCAATGGTGCACGGGATGGTGGACCAGTGCAGTCCCCAGGCTCTGGGAGCACGAACAACTCGTTGAACTCTCTGACTGGTACTGCTAGTTCTGAACAATCTAGGTCACGGAGGGATAGAGCCGACTCAGAATCCCAGGTGCGTTATTTCTGTCTAATTTAAGAGACGCACTGGGAGATATTGGGCCATCTTTGGGGATAAGCTTTTACACTTGTTTCGCAGCATCGTTATTACTTTCAAAAGATAAGATTGTCTGTGCTATGGCTAACTTGCCACTGATTAGGGACCACGAACACAAATACAAAATGGAAACAACGCACCATCGCCAGTTCCAAACCCCGCTCTTTTCCCATGGTCTCAACGTCGAATGAATTTCCCTAGCCAGAATTTTCGACCTTTTCCACGATATGGCGCTGCGGTTAACGGTGTGGCATCAAAAGAGGGCGATATTTACATGATGGGTGGGTTGGTTGATGGATCAACTGCCAAAGGGGATTTGTGGATGGTAGAAAACAATGGAGGCAACATGTCCTGCTTCCCTATCACCCCTGTGACTGAAGGCCCGGGGCCCAGAGTTGGCCACGCAAGTTTACTAGTCGGAAATGCGTTCATTGTGTTTGGTGGAGATACAAAAACAGATGACAATGATTCTTTGGACGATACATTATATCTGTTAAATACTTGTGAGCATCTCTGTCTTCCATTAGCCGTTTAAATACTTTGTTGGTAGACAGATCGCTTATCTCTCTCCAGCATCCCGACAGTGGTCTCGCGCTGTTCCTCCGGGTCCTCGACCCGCCGGAAGATATGGCCACACATTGAATATAATAGGCTCCAAGATTTATATCTTTGGTGGCCAGGTGGAGGGCTTTTTCTTTAACGACTTGGTTGCCTTCGATTTGAATGCGCTTCAAAATCCATCAAATAAGTGGGAATATTTAATCCGCAACAGTCATGATGGTGGACCACCCCCAGGAAAAATCCCACCCGCTCGGACGAACCACACCATCGTCAGTTTCAGTGATAAACTTTACTTGTGAGTTCCTCCAAATGATGGTATATTGAAAGCTAGTGCTAACCTCGGTAGGTTTGGTGGAACGAATGGGCTACAATGGTTTAATGACGTTTGGTGCTACGACCCCAGAACGAATCTCTGGACACAGCTAGACTATGTTGGATTGGTACCTGCAGCAAGAGAGGGGCATGCTGCTGCCATAGTTAATGACGTCATGTATATCTTCTCTGGACGCACTGAAGAAGGCGCAGATTTGGCGGACCTGGCTGCGTTCCGTATCCCCACCAGACGATGGTATTCCTTCCAAAACATGGGACCATCACCATCTGCCCGCTCTGGCCACAGCATGACCACATTCGGCAAACAAATTATAGTTCTCGGGGGCGAACCGAGTACTGCACCCCGAGATCCAGAGGAGCTGAGCCTAGTGTATGTTTTGGACACCTCCAAAATTCGATATCCTAGTGAACCTAGTCCCACTTCTCCAACGGGCAATGGTCCCCGCAAGATGGGCCCACCAGATCGACCAGGTGTATCAGGTCGTACATCCCGCGAGGCTAATAACTCAACTCCAGACTTACAGAACCGCCGTGGGCAGCCGTCGGGTCGCGAAAGTGCCACTTCTGGGAGGCCTGATGCATCGAGTCCTGCCCCTGGCGGTCCAAATTCTCGCCTACCTCGCGCATCAATTGCCCAAGCACCAGCCGGCCCGCCTCCTCCTGGTCAAGCGCCAACACCAACATCAAGGGGCCCCAACACTGGTGGCAACCATGGCTCACGAAACAAACCCCCCAAAGGGGAAAGGGGAATCACACCTGTCGATAACCAGAGACCTATTGGTAATGAAAGAGATAGAGCAGGACCTGGGATGCGTGATGCGATGGCAGGTGCCGGCCCAGGACGAGAACTGAGCCCCGTTGCTGGTGGTCGCCGGACGCCAATCCAGCAATCTTCTTCGCGGCTATCTGCTAGAGCTATGGAAGCCGGAGAAGCTGCCCCACTAGTGACACCCGCAAGACAACGCTCCCTACGACAAAGACGTCAGAACTCTATAGATAGCGTAGATGACTCCATTCTGGGCAAACTTGGCAATGTTGAGGGGTCGGAACAAAGAAGCTATAGGAATTCCAGAAATTTTACCGACGAACCTCGCTCCCCACGCCTGACACCCCACCAAGAAGCTCTTATAAAGGAGCTCGAAACAGCAAAAGCCAGGAATGCTTGGTATGCTTCAGAATTAGCATTGGCCCGAAAGGCAGGATATAATATCAACCCCCCGAATCCTTCTATCCTTGACCAACGATCGATAGACGCCTTTAAAGAAGAAGATCGTCCTTTGATCGAGGCTTTCCTTTCCATGCGGTCGGAGCTGGCGAAGATGCAAGCTGCTGTTGACCGTCAGGCAGCAATTGCGTCGAAGCGGGTAGCAGAAGCGGAACATCAAAGGGACGCTGCCATTAACGAAGCTGTCTATGCCCAAGCTAAACTTGCTGCCCAGGGAGGTAGCCCACGAGGGACACCCCAATCAGATCGTAACGGCCGCGATATTGATGAAAAAAATCCTGATCGATCTGCTGAAATAAGTCGACGGCTAGCCCTTGCTCTTGCCTCACAATCAGAAATGAAAGCGAAGGCAGAAGCGTTGATGTTGGAGCTTCAAGATGAGAAGAAAGCACGAGAGTTGGCCGAGGAACTTCATGAGGTAACGAGTAAAAGACTCTCGGAAATGGAATCGCAGAATAACAACCTGGAATTGGAAAGTTTGCGGACCGAGCTCCATCAATTACAGGCTGCGTTCCGAGAAGAGGCTGTCCTCCGATCCGAAGCGGAGAGTGCTCTTAAGCTCGCTCTAATTGATAAAAATGAATTATCCCAGAATGTGGATGATCTCCGTAGCCGTCTGGAAAGTCATGGAACTGATGTTGTATCCCTTCGCGAAGCGGTCACCGCTTCCGCAGCTAGAGCTGAGCTTATGGAAAGACAGTTGGAGGAGGAACGTGAACACCGTGAAGGTTTGGAGAGGAAACTTCTGCAGCTTAGAGCGGAGCATGAGGAGCAGACGACGGAACTCGAAAATGCTGCTCGGCGATTGAAAGATGCTGAAGAATTGGCCGAAACCCATGCAAGGGAAGCAGAGAGTCATAGATCGGCGTTCTTGGCCGGTCTGGACCGTGCCTCCTCCCATCATTCTGACACTGGCTCTAAGTCACTCTCTGACCAACGAGTGGAGGCTCTGAAGGAGCAAGTTGACCGTGCAAATGAGCTTGTAAAGACCAATCGCCAGGCAGCAAATGAGGCCTCTGAGAAACTTCGACGAGCAGAGGAGCGGATTGCTGGTTTGGAGCAGTACCAAGAACAGGCTAGTCGGGAAGGTCTTCAGCTTCGGAGACAACTCCAGTCAGCTTTGAAAGAGAGCCAAGCGTTGAGTAATGAGAACCGAGAAGTAAAGGCACAACTTGAGAGCCACCAACGCGACACTAGTGCTTTGGCAATACAACATGGGGCGCTGAAAGAGCTACTCGGAGAGCGTGGTATAAGTGCGGATAATAGACGATCCCCACTCCTTGACTCCCCTGGCTCTCGGTTCGGAACCCCTGAGCATGCTCGTCTTCGCGAACTGGAGCAGCAGCTTCAGGCAAGTCTAAAAGCGCACGAAGAAATGAAATTATCATTTGAATCGAGAGAACAGGAGGCTGATCGAGCTTACCATGAGAAGCTTGAGCAGCTTGAAAATGATTACCAATCCGCTGTCCATTATGTGAAGGGAACAGAGAAAATGCTGAAGAGGATGAAGGACGAGCTTTCCAAATATAAATCCCAGAACTCGAAACTGCAGACGGAATTAGACGCAGCTTTGCAAAAAGCTGATTCTTCATCTACCCCATCGGCGGACGCATTAGCTCAATGGGAGGCTGAGCGTTCAGCTTTGCATCAAACTCTCTCTGAACTTCAGTCGAAGACTTCGACTTCAGTTGCTAACTTAGAAACCCAGTTGGCAAAACTACAGCAAGACCTCACCGCTGTACAAGCTGAAAGGGATCAGAGCCGGTCCGAGCAAGCAAACATCAAAAGTGAGCTGTCTAACATCACAGAAAAGAGCCGTGTGGACCTAGAGCAGCTTAAAAGTGAGAATACCCTTCTTGAAACCCGGGCGCTAGATGCGGAACGGAAAGTTACAATGCTCCTTGACCAGGTCGAATCATCCGTTACGAATTATCGACGACAGTCCCAACAAGTTCTGTCCCAATCCAACGGATTGAGCCGTACCATCAGCAACTCGTCGAGCAACATAATCAGCGGCCGTCCAAGAGCTGACAGTAACGCTTCCCAAGACGAGTCCTTCCTAAACTATCGTGGTTCCTTCGCACTCGATTCCCTCGCCACTGAGCTAGACGCTCTCCGAAGCCATTGGGAAAACACAAACAGAAATTACCGACTAAGCACCCAGTTCGATTTCGATCGTACCCCCACCAAGGAAACATACGGTGAGAACTGCTTGAGCGATAATCTGGCTAATTGGCGGAAACGATTGGATGAAGAGGAGCGGGCTTGCACCCCCGTTAGAACACCAACGACAGGACCCGCAGCCGGTGACCCCACAGCGTCAACGAAGGATAACATGATTTGATGTGAAGCAATTTGACTCCATCTGTTTCTGAACGGGAAATTCTTCTACTAAGAAACTAATTCACGCAGGCTGTATGGAAGGTTCTTCTGCTGGTTGGTTCAGATACCTCCTCGTTCCGCGTTTGGTGGAAGGGTGAGCAGTGATTGTAGACATTGATGGTCTTCTAATCACTAAGTGATGTTGTTCGGGAATCTGGATTCTATAAAATATCCTTACCTCCTACCCCGGCCTCTTTCCCCCCCCCCCCCCCCCTTCCTTTTTTTTTTTTTTTAATCTTATACTGGTATTAGCTAATTCCTTTGTCCTGGATTTGGCTTGTTTAAGCCTTTAATTGTATTTTTTGCAATCAACTTTTCCTCCTACGCTCACCTTTCACTTGTTCCTCTTACTATTCCTATTTTCTTTCAATTTTTACCGATATATGTTTCTTTAACCTTCGTATTCCTACCTATTTCCACGTCAATTTTCTTGCACTTTCCATAATCTATCTCTGTTTCCGTTATTTTGCTCTTACGGCACGCGATACTCCTGGTTCTTACCCTTTTCTTTCGAACTTTTCTCTCTTTCCAGACTTCATTATGTCTATGATATTTGTATCCTTCTATTTATCTTCTACGGGAGACATGGATAGTCCTATAGTATATATATCTATATACCTATACCTATAGGTTTATTTTGATACAGAAATTATTTTATCATCTCCTAAGATTGTACCTCGTTTTCTTTCAACATTTCTTGGATACATTCATTTCACTTGCCCTTTCATGTGCAGTAATTGATTTTTTTTTTTTTTTTTTCCCCCTTGATGTAATCTTAATTGGCTTCAGCCTCTGGTTTAGGGTCGTTGAATATTTTCTTATACATCTCTCCTCAACTCTTCCTATATCCTATCTTTCGCTTTGCTGCTTTTGCTGCTTTCTCTCTTGTTAACTTGTTCAAACTCTACTCTGATATCCCCCCGATTTGTTTCTAGAAGTAGATATGTCGTCTCATCCCTCTGTTATTTGTTTAGCTAGTTTTGTTGCTTATGATATCTTTTTACTCCTTGTTCAACCTTTCATCTATATTTTATTTCTTTCTATCATCCCTGAAATAGAGATGTTCGAACAACCCTTATTTCTTTCAAATCGTTTGCAGACTTCCTTCTGTTTGGTCACTACCTTTCGTTGTTGACACACGGGATGTTTTACGGTTGGGAAGAGTTACAAGCGGATGCTACTACACAACTGTTGAGGGAGCAGAATTCGCGACGGGGAATAAATGTTTTCATCAAAACGAGATAATTTCATCAAGTTGACACTGAAGTTAACTAGGGAAGGTCAATCCATTTCTTACATATCCACATAACACCGATGACACCGTTAACAACGCTATTCCCACATTCAATCCATCTCCTTTTCTTGGTTGGATATTTCTTTCAAAAATTTAATCATAAAGATGTCGTCGCATTTTTATATGTAACCTCACCCGTATGTCACCTTCTACCGGGGTGCGAAGTATTTCTCCTGATGTGTTGGAAGAGGATTTGCCCTGCAGATGGCCATATCATAAGAGTTTTACACGAAGAAGTGAGTGATGGTAGTTTAGACGATCATGCTCGCAAGCATCGTCGCTGCCTCTGGTGGTCTGTTTATAGCATGGGATAGGTACGTACGGTGATAGACGTGTAAATGTATCTCAGTTAATAAATAGTTAAGGACCCTTTGCGTGAAGTCAGGAAATCCTCTCTCAATAACGGACGAGGACATAGAGGTTTACCGCCTTCCCGTCTTGCACGTCAACAAATTTACGAGGTGGATATCTGCATCAACACGCTGATGTTACCAAGCTCGATGAACCACAAGCTGTGTCCAGCCACTGTTCTCTCACACAACACAGAATTATCCAGGATTCTAGGCAAAAAAAATGAAAAGTGAGCCTCACCGGGAAATGGAGATTTGAGATTTGTAGCTAAGTATTGATCTAGATATCGATCGTACACATCGCACTACGGCGTACAATCTCGTGAGTTCGGTGCAGTCTATCCATGCAGACTTGTTGCAGCGGCAATTAAACCTTCCTCAAGATCTGCAGTATAATTTTAAAATGCTAGATGCTGGATTATTGAAAGACTTTTTCTCCATCGTTTGATTTCCGATATCTCTAGCTTTATAAAAGGGGGCCCGGTAAGAAGCTGGCTGTCCTCCATATACGTCTGTATTCGAGCACACACTTCATTGAAAGAATGTTGAGCAATATGGTGTTTTCGGAGCCGTCTGGATAGGGCAGAATTCCCAGTTACATTTACCTCGAAAAATTTGTCCCTGGAGGTCAAAATTGCGTCGGGACCAACATGGAGCCATTCCCATTTATTTTGTTCACTCCAATGTTACGTAGTGGATAAAGTTTGAAGTTAATTAACGAAGGTTAGAGCGGAGGCTTAAGAGCAGGGGTTAGGAGATATGACACAAAATTTAGAGAAAAAAAAATAAATAACGTTGTGGATTACTAACAGACTTGTGAATAAGAGGGACAAGAAGATAAGTAACGGATCAAACACAAAGAGGGGTCAGAGAGAAGGAAAAAAAGTCTTCTTCTGGCCGCCATAACATCCCCAGGCGCGTGAGCATCCCAACATTACTACCGACCCCTTAATCTTCTACTAACCACTATTCATTACCTCGGCCATCATCACCACCTCAAAACTGCAGTAGTTGAAAATAAACTATTCAAGCGCAAAGTTGAAAAAGGAGTAACAAAACACAAATTAGCATATTTGACGAAAGACCACCCCGGAAGCGACCCTAGCCATAAATAAGTCCGTCACCGTGTTCTCCAATAGAAGAGGCTTTAATAGCGGGAGATTTCGCTCAGCCTAAGTTGATATGTCGAAGGAAAAAATTAACAGCATCCAACTCGACCACGGTTTGGCCAAGGGGCGGGCAGAATCGTATCCATTATTTTCTGACATAAAACCTCTTCGTTTCCGTTAAAATCGACTCGTCCCCTTTCGTTTTCGTCAAACGTACACAATTCATCGCAATATGGAAAAGCATATGACAAACTTATAATGCAGACAATTTGGGCTAAAAAAAGGGATAAATGAAAGTGAGAGAGGCTTAGTGCATCAATTCGGATTCCCAGAATACCATAGGCTGATTCAAGCGTATTGTTGGCAGTTGGCTGGGATATCCATTAAAGAGCACACCCCACCTCCTTGACTCCAGGGTTGAGCAAAGTAAAAATCCTTTGAAAAGTGAAAAGCAACCGAAGAATATCAAGGAAGGTGCCTAATATGTCCTGAAGCCTGCATCAGTTATTCCGTAAATGTATAAGTTGTGTTTCTCGACAAGAAGGCTGAGGTTCGTCGGTGCAAGGTGTTCGTTCAAAAGTTTGGATGCGACAAGGCCCAGCACCAAAGTGACGATATCCATAAACTTATAAAATCGATGGCGAGTCGAGAAAGCGAAAATGACTGAGCAGAAGGCTAAACACACACCATAAGAAATGGAGGCATTTCAGAACAAGAAAACGCTCAGAATTTAGTGGATGGATGCAGGTGACGGGACACATTATCAACCACGAAAAAATTGCTGAGGTTTCGAAATAAGATATGCGATGAGGACGAAGAAGCCACCATTTAATCGCAAATTTAGTACCAATTAGCACCAGTACCATCATCCCGCTTCGAACGATGATATGCAGCGCCAGAGTAGCCAGCATTTGCATTAGCACCTTTAGAAGCAGAACGAAGCCTAACGCCGAAGACTATGAGATTAGTCAGATTCTTGAACCAAAATCCTCCACAACCTAGCATGATATCAAAGCGCACAGGACAGGACTAAAATATTTCCCCTTAGAGAATATGGATATTGCAGATACTCACATCCGATCACTCCCCCCAACAGCGCGATTAGTATCGGGGGTATCGACAGTCCCGCTTGGAACACGCTCAGCCAGTTTGCGACGGGGGGCAGCAAGAGGGGATGGTTTAGGCTGTGCCTGTGCATTTTGAACAGCATTAACTTGGCGGCGAGGCTTTTCCTCTTCATCTGCACCCTGATTTCCAGTAGCCTGAGCAATGGCCTGAGCGTTCTTCTGATACTTGTAAACTGTCCAATCAAAGACATAGTCGTATTGGAAGGACTCGCGAACAAACAAGTCGCGGAAAATCTTTCGCAGGTAAGAGTAGTCCGGCTTATCATCAAATCGGAGAGACCGGGTGTAGTTCAGATAGACGGAAAATTCATTGGGGAAGCCACGGCAGAGAACCTCAGTTGGAGTGGTCATCTTCTTTTCCATAATGCGATCGTATTTCTGCTTCTTAGTAGCGGCCTTGAGTCCTTGCCAGGGGAGAGATCCACGGCAAAAATAGAGCATGACGTAACCAAGAGATTCCATATCATCACGACGAGATTGTTCAACGCCCAGGTGAGTGTTGATACTGGCGTAACGGGCAGTACCAGTCAGGTTTTTGTTTTCGCGATATGGAATGTGGAAATGAGTTTTGGGATCACGATATTTTTTAGCAAGGCCGAAATCAATGACATTGACCTGGTTCCCGCGTTTCCCAATGCCCATGAGGAAGTTGTCAGGTTTGATATCGCGATGAATAAAGGATTTGGCATGTATATATTCAATGCGAGAGATGAGTTGATCAGCCAGGAGGAGCACCGTTTTCAGTGAGAACTTGCGGTTGCAGAAGTTGAACAGATCCTCCAGGCTGGGGCCGAGAAGGTCGATAACCATGGCATTGTAGTCACATTCAGTTCCGAACCAGCGAACAAATGGAATTCCGACACCACCGGCAAGAGATTTGTAGACGCGGGCCTCATACTCAAGCTGTGGATGTTTGGCCTTGACACTCTCGAGTTTGATAGCGATTTCTTCTCCAGAGATGATATTGGTGCCTACAACAATATGAGGATTATGGATTTCCAGTGATATTAAAAAGTCAATCACGTACCGAGATAAATGTCACCAAAACTACCGCTGCCAATCTTACGGCCAATGCGGTATTTGTTGCCAACTCGCAGATCCTACAATAGGAAGAAGGTATTAAGTATGAGACAAGGGTTTCTAATTTGGAAGGACCCATATTTCTTTCACGAGGAGTGGGGGAAGATTCATGTGAATGGAGGAATAAAAGACAACAAGCAAAGGATATGTAGGATTCTCAAGACCCAGAGACACAGTAGAACACTACTTACCATAGTAGTCATCGTGGCAGAGTCGATGGCAGCTAGACGCTGACTTCACGTAGGATTTAGCTTTGAGGTGTGTGGCGGGGTCAGGGTTGTAGAAGGAGAGATAAATGCGTATGCCAGCAACGAGAAAGGCGATTTGGAAATATCTAAACGGAAAAGGAGAAAGATTTAACGGAGGGTCAAGAGATGGAATCCGACTTTGATCTGCCAGTAAAGGGTTGTCAGTAAAGTGGAAAATAGTCAACCCTTTACTCTGGGTGAATGTATAAATGTTGACATATCAATGGTGGAAAAAGGCAAGGCTAAGGCTGACAGGGATTGTTTTGCTGACAGTAAGAAGTAGAGAAGGGCAGCAGAGGATGAATTTGACCGTGCCAAGATGGACGTGATTGGGAATGGGGACAATTTTACTCACACAACAGAGCCCAAGATTTGGAAGAGGGAAGTGCTTGATTGACGAAAAGGGACTCAGGGATGGGTTAGAAAAATATGAGCCTGAGCCTCAAAAGTGAAGCCCGTTGAGCAAGATGGCTTCAAAAGGTGCCTGGAGTCTAGCAGAGAGCACAGGGCATGAAAGGAAAGACTCCGGGGAGAAGAAAGTCTTGAAAGAAAACCCCTTCGCGATAAAAACTGAAAGGCGAGAGATTGTTGGAGATGGTGAGAAGAGAGGAAGAGATGGAGCTGGTTGTGGTTGCGGTTGAGGTTGTGGTTTGTGGTTGTGGTTGTTGGTTGAGGTGATGTCGGTGAAGGATGAGGTTGGGCGTGGGAAGGCGGCTCTTGGTCACTGGATCACCGGGTCTAGCCTGTTTTGGGTTTAGCGCCAGTACAGCATCGTACGTTAGAACGTACAGTACTGTACGGAGTATACATATACACACATCCATTACCTGCCACCCCCAGTCATTCCCAGAGTAACTACATTACGGAGGACAAGTGATTTGCCTCCACCTGCCCCTAATTTATTACGCAGCTGACAGCTCTTGCTCCTCTTTTCCCGCCTCTTTTTCCCGCCCTGTGACAAATACCCGTGGACTCTCAGTCTCGCTGTCGTCACTGGAGGCAAGGTAATTACTCCGTAAAGTTGTTGCGAGCAAAGGGCGTGTATTTTTTGGATGTATTCCTGTATTTACCGTACGATTCAATAACTATGCTTTTCGCCATCTGATTTTACATACAAACCCTACATAACTATAACTTTCCAGGGCATAAATTTCACCGAAGCTCATATATGCAATGGAGATCTCCGTTCAAAGCTATATTACACTGATCATAGAGGGGTTGATAGTAGAACTGAAGATTCCACATGTCGGATTTTTCAAGGAAAACTGGGAAAAAGGAAGACTGCTTCCTTGGTTGGCGTAGGAAAAAGAAACAAGATCGAGTGGATAAAAAGGCTTCTTTTCGCCCAAAAAAATGTGGTTAAATTATGCGATGGGAGTTGCGGTGTACTGTATACTGTACCAGCCATAAGCCAGAGATGCCCCAGAGACAGTTAAATGGAGGGCAATAGAGGACGGAGCACGGAATACAGTGGCTAACCACCAACGGACCACTGCCAATGTGCCGACTTGACCATACAACATCTCCCGAAACAATACAATACAAACTTTGACGGGAGCTTCTGATCTCTGCTGTTTTAAGTCGTCGCGTCACGGGCGCCAGGACGGAGCCTCAACAACCCGAAGAGGTGCCTCAGCCTGCCAGCAACCAAGCGCTGAGAATCAAAGGGCGCAACGCCGGCAACCGTGTTAACTAGGAAAATCAAGAAACCCGGTTCACTGCCCAGCAGGATTGATTGGTCTGGACGTGGTAAGTGCATGGAGCACTCAAGTTGCGACAGTCCCCCCAAACAATTCGTTGGTGCCCAACCGCGGACTGGTTCGGCCCAGACCTCCTGCAGCCAACCGGCACCCAAGAGCCCAAATGGCGAAGTGACAAGTGCATTTTTGTGTTCCTAGCAAATCGCTTTCGGCTACACTTCCATTTCTTACGCGCTGGTTGTTCTATAAATAGTAACATTGATTTGATACCTGAAGATCTGGCCAACGTTGGAAGTTCAATCATAGGGACTTCGCCTTTCTTTGTAACCACTCAGCAAACTAGGACATTCATATTATTTAGTGGAGATCGTGACACCATTGGATCGTTCGTCTGTTGACTAAATACGGAAATCTTTCGTGACAGAATACCCCGCTCATTCAGGGCGGGATGTCAGGAGGAATCGTGACACCGAAGCTAGCTAGCCGCATAGATATAACTAATCCTTGGATTTTCTGCACAGGAATCGAACTCAGTAACGGACATGTTCACCGCGCCCGCGAATTAATTTCTTCTTCTTCTTCTTCTTCTTCTTCTTCACCTTTTTATTTATTTGTTTATTTATTTATTTGTTTATTTACTATTATCTTGGGAAACTCAATTATCAGCCAAGAAGCGCTGCGGCTGGGTGGCAATCTGAACTATCAAACATGGTTTAACTACTTTTCGCTTCATGTTTCATGGTAAAGCGAGTTTCCTTTTTGCTTTGATCGGTGATGAGATTGTTAGTAGTTAATAATAGCTTAATCCACAAGCAAGTGGGTCACCCAAGAGAGTGGGGTTATCCAAAGCAACATACCTTTAATTTTCTAATCCGCTCACTTCTCTATGTCAGAATGCCTTAATTCACATTGAATGCAAGAAACTTTATGGAAATAGAGAAAAGAATTTAACTCATGATTTTGTGCTATTCAAAAGAAAGAAATCTTTTCAATTCAAGAAGCTACATGATTATTTGATATTCTGCACTTCACTTTTATTTGTAGACTGAATAACTAATTTGCATAAATGAACTGATATATAAATCTATAAAAATTGATTGAAGCTGAAGTCTTAATAATCTAATAGTACTTAGTTAACAGAAGAATCAACCATTCTCAAAAACTCAGCCAATTCCTCGAAATTTGAATCAAAAATACCCTCAGTCAAAAGCTCTCATAGAACCTGATAAGGTATTCAATTTTCATAAGATCTGGACAATAATTGTGACAGAATGGCAAGCTTGGTTGATTGCAGAGTTTGCCCGCTACGAGAATACGGGTTGGAAAAAAGATCACGTGACGGAAGTGTCGGTTGATAATCTCTCATTTGAAAGTCTTAACCAAAGGTTGTAGATATTTCATTCACAATGTCATTCCTCTCTATAGTATTCTTTACTTATTGAAATCACTCTCATATAATCTTAGAATCTTCATATAAGGCTAACTTATAGTTGTATTTATATGAAAATCTAGTGTTTAGATCCTCATAACACTTAATGAATCTATTAAACTCAGCATTCACTCACAGTAGCTGTAATCTGAGAGTAGTTTAATCTGTCATATTTCATACATTTTCAACTCAGAAAGGCTGATCTCTCTCATTCACTAAGATTATTCATTGAACTAGAGATTCTTCTTCTGTAGAGGATAACTTTCTATTAGAAAGTTGAGCATTTAAGTGTGTTTCTGACTTCTGTGATTCAATTGTGAAAGATCGAGTTTAAGAGACATCGTATATCTTAGCAGCAGCTCTAATAGATGTGGTTTTATTTTTATTTTTATAGGCTTCAATAGCTAAGAAAAACCTCCCTTTCAAATTAGAATCTTGATCTTTTGATTTGGGCATCTTAAATGATTTGATGAATGTGGATAGATTTGGGTGGGTGATTGGACTACGTTAACAACTTACATCTTTTCGTTGATCCCCAATTCGTTCGCTATCTATGATCACGTGCAGCATGGCGCAGCGTCAGCAAATGTCAAAACACAACTCAGCACGGCGCCTCTCAGGGGAAAGAAAAAGGTAAAGTCTTCCTGTAGCTCCCTTGTTTTTAAACATTTCTGGCGCACCTCAGTCCTGGGTTTTCCGTATCGACACATGCTAGGAGACAAATCCCAGTTTCTGGAAACGACGTGCGCAAGAACCGCCGTTTCTCGGAGTCTTTTTGGACTTCCTATGCGAATCCTGTTTACCCCGTTCTGAGTTTTCTTTCCGGCGGTGAAAGCGTAATATCATACGGATAAACGTGTTTCATTGCCTAGGAACTGTGCTGGGGACCCCGCTATATATTCTATCGTTAAGACTCCGAAAGCGCTTGAACCGACCTGGCTAGGTCGACACTTACTGCTATGTATTTCTTTAACTAGTTATTAATTCCCTAACTAACATCCTTTGTAGTTAGTTTCTTTCCCCTGAGCAATCTCTGCTCGGAACTTCGTAACTACCTTTCTATTACAGCGCTTTCCTTTGGCACCGCCAAACCCAAATGTGGTGCCAGGGCTTCAGCGTTCGTTTGAATCTGATAGGGGCGAGCAACATCCTCGCTTTCTCAGAACATCGAAATGCATGTCCTCCAGTCTCTTTATTAATTGCTGGTTACGCTCTTTTTGCTTCATGTTGTTATTAGGTTGTCTGGCTGTGTCGATTCTCTCGCTGTCTGTCCACAGCAAGGGGACCATGAGGCTGAGCTGACATGCCAGCTACCGTATCAACTTGATAAATTTTCTCCAACCCCGCTTCCCTCTGGCGGGTGTTTTTCTGTCACAACTCCTCACACAATCATGATATTTCGGAGGAGATCACGGTATGGAATTCTCGCTATCTTTTTGGTTTTTCTTTTCTACCTCTATTACCGCACCTCACCCGAACCACCGACACTGCATGTAGAAGTAATAACTGATCCCTCCGTCAAAGAGACATGGGTGCAAACACATTCGTGTCATAATCCATCACCGACATATATACCACCTAATCACAATCGCTTTAAATGGAGGAATATTCCCGTTAAGCACACTGTCAGTTCTTTTATTCAGCTTCCGAGTGAACGACCATCTCCTCTGCCACAAATTCAACATGCGTTTGAAGCTTCTCCGTCTGAAACCTCTGCGCTGCTGGCTCGGCGACAAGAAGAAGTGAAGAAAGTATTCCAGCGAGGCTGGACTTCTTATAAGCAAAACGCATGGCTCAGTGATGAGCTTGCACCAATGACCGGAACCTCGAAAGATACTCTCGGGGGTTGGGGAGCAACACTCGTTGACAGTTTGGACACTCTTTGGATCATGGGATTGAAAGCTGAATTCGAAGAAGCCGTCACGGCGGCGGTCTCTATCGACTTCAACCCAGCAAAAACGAGTCTAGAGACTATCAATGTTTTTGAAACAACAATCAGATATCTGGGGGGATTCCTCTCGGCTTATGACCTGACCGAATGCAAAGATGGGAGGTTGCTTGATAAAGCTGTCGAGCTTGGGGATATGATATATGCATCGTTTGATACGCCAAATCGGATGCCTGTAACCCGGTGGAGCCCTCAGAAAGCGGTGAAAGGGAAAAAACAATACCCCGCCAAGGAAGGTATTATCGCGGAGGTGGCATCGTCGAGTATGGAACTCACACGCTTGTCCCAGCTAACAGGTGACATGCGGTGGTTCGATGCCATCCAGCGTATAACCAATGTTTTGGACAAGCAGCAAAACAAAACGAAATTACCAGGTCTATGGCCTGTAGGCTGCAGTCCTCTTTCTGCTGACTTCACAAATGATTCGACCTTCAACCTAGGAGCTATGGCTGATTCCGCCTACGAATACCTTCCGAAGATGTATGCATTGCTTGGTGGGACACAAGCAGCTTCTCAATATGGAAGACTATACCGAAACGCCATGGACACTGCGATGCAATACCTCTTTTTCCGGCCCATGGTTCCCGATAATGCTGACATTCTCATCTCCGGTGAAACAAAAGCTCAAGATCCATCGTCCGCCTCCCTTCATGCAGAAGGCCAGCACCTTACTTGTTACCTTGGGGGCACACTAGCACTGGGAGGGCGTCTTCTCTCCAACGAAACCCACATAAAAATTGGTCGTAAACTTACTGATGGCTGTATTTGGACTTACCAAAATACTCCCACTGGCCTTATGCCCGAAATTTTCCGCATGGAGGCATGCAAGTCACCTTTCGACTGCAAATTCGACTTGAAAGAATGGATATCTGACCACGGCTCAAAACACATAGGCTTCACGTCAGTACGCGACGGACACTACAGGCTTCGCCCGGAAGCTATCGAGAGTGTTTTTTACCTCTATCGTATCACTGGTGATCGGAAGCTTCAGGACACCGCTTGGGAGATGTTCCAAGCAATTGAGAAGCACACGCATACAGATCTAGCGAACGCCTCATTGAGAGATGTGATGCAGCCAGAACTGGGGAAAGAGGATAGTATGGAGAGTTTTTGGTTTGGAGAAACTCTCAAATATTTTTATTTGATCTTCAGCGAACCAGACTTGATCAGTCTGGATGAATTTGTGTTTAATACAGAGGCGCATCCGTTTAGAATACCCAGACCCTGATTGAAATATTTGAGTGTATTTCATTTATCTAGAATGACGCAGGTTAGGGAAAAAGGAATTCAAAGTTCTCGAATGTTTTAGGGTTTCTGGAAAAGTTACTGTGGAGATGTTTGCTTGCGCTGGGAATTCCCAGAAATATTAGAACCACCCGCACTTAATCAATTCACTTGCTATGCATCCTGTTATTCCGGTAACCACTTTGACGTATGATATGCATGACGGGAGGTGGTATTGTTGCTTCAGCATTCATACAGTCTCTGTGGTTCTTTCAGAGGCAGTGTCAACTATCTCCTTCTTAGAAGTAGAGACTCACTTTTGTGCTTTTCTTTGAAGTTAGGTCAATGAGACCTTCTCTGTGCTAACAAGAGTCTACCAGCATCTGAAGGTTTGAGAGCCTGACTCTGTGCTGAATTGACATCTACCTGAGTCAGTATCACTACAACATCTTCTTGAATCAAACTTACAGAAAGGCATGAGCCATTGTTCTTCACGCAGTGAAAACAGCATGAATTTGAATCTGAATGACTGCAGAAAAGTCCTTCATTCTTGAGTTGTTTAGCACATCATAGTCAGAACAAATGTAAAATACAGGACTATTTTCGTTATTTATACATACCCCAGCGTCAAGTAATCGGATAGCACTGACTAACAATAATAATGAAATCTTCTGCCAATAATGGCCGTAGGTGAAAGCTTTTGCGGTCGATAATTTAGGATGTAAATACTTTGATATTTAGTTATTCATGTAACATAAGAGCAACGACCAAAAAAAAAAAAGGGGGGGGTTGAGATTATGATATCATTTTTTATCAATCAAATTGTCGAATATATAGCAATGGGAAATGAAAATCTGCAAATAGAAAACTGAATCACAAAATAATATTAGTGAGGGAATTACGGCAGCCATTTAAACAGTAAGCGTAGGCATAATTTGATACAGCTTCCTGGTCGCCAGGGCAAAGGCGGGGAGGAATACGTGACTTGCAATGGTTAGAAGTGAGACATGGAGTCTAGACATCGTATCGGGGCGAACGGGAATACTGGAAAGATCTACATGGCATAATACGCCATTGAAAACTGACTAATTCCATATGGTTGCGGGGTCAGTAGCCGATTGATTTTCATCTCGTGAAAAGGTCCGAGAATTCCTCCAAACACCTTCGCGCCGGATGATAAGTGTGAATAACGACCAATTTCGTCCTCCTTGACTTTTTGCTACTGTTTGTGGTACTAGACACTCTTTCATGGGCAGTGCCATATTGTGTTAGCAAATTCACGTATCCAAAGGTATTACAGGAAACTAGAGATTCAGCAGCAGTTCTATGAACCTGGAGGCCAAAAACAAACTGGAACGCCGAAGCCGTAGCACAGTATTCGTCATGGAGGGGGCTCTAAACGTTCTGAACTAATAACTTCATGGCCAGCAGTGACACCATTTCCATGGCTTGTGGGGTCCTCTCCGCAAGTGTCGATTCATAATCTAGACACAGATCATCTAGCTTTATGAAGGTATCGTATTCTACAGCAAACTCCAGCTTGATAGCGAAAATCGAAGTTGGCTGGGACTGTCGCGCAGAGTATTTATTTGTGGATGTATCAGCCTACACAGCACAGATGGGAACTGGAGTTTCAAAGGGTGTTAAAATGCATCTCTCCCTTCAAGTCATTATTGCACTCCAGAGACAAGTTGAGAGTTAATTGAATGTATGATGTATCCGACGTTTGTGTGAGGTGGATTTAAGCCTCAACCATAATCGAAGGCTGGAACGCCAAGACGCTAAACATAGCTTATCTCCACCAAACCTAACTTTAAACTCACCTGAACCCAGCGAGCTGTGAAACCCCGGGCATTTATGGTTGTTCACAGCCGGGGAATCTTCCAGTTGGGCTCGGGATAGCCAACCATGGAGAAATGAGGGGATTTTCGGCCGTTGCTAGCTGGGGCGCTATATTATTTGGATGATGTTAGAGCCTTTTACGGCCAATGAGGGTTGGACTCTGGCGTCATTGGAGATTTGCAGGGAGTAACCCCAAGTTTTTCAGGTTTTGGTTGCGGCTGGCAACCCTACGGTGGCAATTTTGGCGGGCACAGGTTCTAGGGTTTAGCTATATAATACCGAGTGCTCAAGGTGTTCAATGCTTTTACAAACGTAATTTTTGGAAACTTTGTCCGATTTCCTTTCCTAAGTCTGTTTGGAATCTTGGTCTCCGAGCAACTTGGCCAACACCTGTGCCATGATGCCGAAGGGGTCGGGAAAATGGTGGATTTCAGCCATGTTGATGAGAAGAACACTCTCCAGAGAATGGATCTCCGGTTAATTCAAATTATGTCACTCCTCTTTGCCGCGTTTCTTGACAGGAGAAATATTGGGAATGCAAAGGTTGAAAAGTAGACGGAGGATCTCAACTTGGCTGGTTCTCAGTATAACTTGTGCCGTAAGGGTATCCCTTTTTTAATCTATTCTCTTTTCTTTTGGCTTTGCTTGTTCTATTCTGGGTGACAATTTGACAAAGTGCTAATCAAGTGGGTAGTACTTCTTGTAGCAGCCGTGTTCTTTTTCCCTTATGCCTTTTTCGATCTTCCCTCAAATCTCGTTTTGAGCCAGATGAGGCCGTCGATTCGGCTGCCATTGATTATGGTTGCCTGGAGTACTGTCATGAGAAATACTTCAGCACATTCCTAGGTCTGAATTTTGACATTAGGATCCAATTCGATAGTTTGACTTTGATGTGAATTGTTCAAAATTACAATGGCCTTCTAGTCACTCGGATTTTCCTTGGGCTTGCCAGTTTGTACAATTTATCCATGTTATGTGCCGCTTCCCCCTTCCATGTCTTATTTCCAAACTAAGCGAACTCGTTTCCGAAGAATCTGGCCTCTACCCAGGTGTTGCGTTCTACATTACAGAGTGGTATTGTATTGTAGACATGAAAACCAAGTCCGACAAGCTTTATTTTTCAGCGCTGCAAGTGCTGCTGGAGCCTTCTCCGGCCTGCTAGCTTTTGCAATTGCCCAAAAGTTCATTCCCTCGCGTAATGAACAATTGCATTAAAACTGTTTTTTTAAAGAAAACTATTTCTCTAGGACGGCGTTACCGCATATGCCTGCTGGCGGTGGTTTTTTATCCTAGAAGGCATCGTGACTGCCATGGTCTCTCTCTTTGATTTCTTTCTTATTCATGACTATCCGTAAACTGCTTCATTCTTAACTGAGGATGAACTATCTTGTGTTACCCATTGATTAAGATATCAGTATTCTGATACGGCCGTGAAGCTCGAAACATTCAAATAATGTCAAAGAAGCATTACTGGATTGGCAAGTGTATCTTTCACTGATTAGTATGGCAATCCAATTTCCTTATTTCCATCTATTGGCTTTTAAGGCTATGAAGAACCTAACTTCAAACTTCAACTAGCCTGGTACGGTATCGTTTGCCTGCTGCATGGTGTATCCTTTTTCTTACCTACAATTATCAAAAGGCCTGTGATACACTTCCTCGACGGCACAACTTTTGACAGTGAGATTAATTATCCCCGAACCCACTTAATGTTGAAGACAAGTTAAAGTTGTTCTCTAGATTCCGATATATTAATCGCTGTGATTATTGCAGTTGTGTCTGCGTTGTCTCCGCGTGGTTATCAGATAGGTCCGTTCAGCGCTCGCCCTAGCTTTTCTTCCATCTGCTCTGCATGGTTGTTGGCTATGTCATTGTCATTAGCGCTTTGGATAGAGGGGTTCCGGGCGTTGTATATTTTGGGACATTTGTGATTATATCCGGTGCGTCTTATCAGTCCTTTTCTCTCTTGAATATGCTGGATGTGTATATAGCTAACTGAGATTATGCTCCAGGAATATATCCTGCTCTTCCCGGAATCGTAACCTGAAAAGCAACAACATGGCTGGTGGTTTTAAACGAGCGTCTGGTATGGCGATTCAAAGTGGTATTGAAAATTTTTCAGGAGGTACGTAGCACACGCAAAGAGCGAACAGTATGGCCGGGCAATGGTGCAATTCGCAATCCCCGTTAACTATCCCATCGCCATCTATCTCACGGACACAACTAACTAGGGAAATAACAATTAGACGTCAATCCCGCTTGTTATTCCCTTACAGTTCGGCGAGGCTAGATTGAGCATTGGCTTGCAAGATTCGGGTGGATTCTGCTCGGACTTCTATAGTTACGGCAATTTGACACTAAACAGCAAAGGGGACGTAAACTCCCTAGGTGTAGCGCCGGGCATCCCTGGGCATGTTACTTCGTTCAAGGCTGAAAAATGGCGGGGCTGCTGAACCCCCAAGTTACCGGATTGGGGAAATCCTCTCTGGAATTAGAGGAGATTAATGAGCGGGTGGCTTGCATTTTTCTGCACGAAAAAATCTTCAAACCCCGTCCAGATGCTGTTTGACGGACCAAAAACAGTAACTAACTAATTAGTTAACTAGTAAGAAAGCCATAAACTACCCAGTTATCATGCCCTCCAACCCTCTGCAACTCCTCTATCAGTCCCCCTTGAAAGCGCAAACTCTCCGCCCTTTCGACAACTGCTAACAATCTCTCCTCAACACTGTAATCAACCTTACGTCGCTGTGAATCATATTTTTGCCTCCCAGCATTTTATGAAGTTAAGCCCGTTCTCAGACGCGCTGTCGTTGGCGACGAGGAACCATTATTCTCAACGAATTGTAGAAACAGTCGTTTTTGCAAGAAACAGTGCTCATCCAGCACCTGTAAGACGTTAATATTGTCGCCCCGCTGGGGAGTAGTCGCCAAAATGGAATATCCCTTCTACTCTGCTGCTCGGCAATACCCGCTGTTCTCGGTAGCGCATCCTCAGCCAACGGAAACTCCGCCGCCCAATCAATTCCAGCTCCAACTTGACCAAGTAAATCATTCTCTACTTCCAACTCTTCCGGTGTTGACTTGATCGCTTGCTGATGCTCTGATTAGGAGCACTTCGATCCTACATACCAACCGCTTGATAGCCAGTTCGCTTTCGATTCTTCTGCTCTCCTCGGAACGCCCGCGCCACCGTCATCAGATAACTATGGGAAATATCCACTCAATTCCCATATTATTGATGATAACGACAATGGCAGCAATAGCAATGGCGCTACGCAAGTTATAAGCGGACGCGAAATGCAGGAGGTTCCAGCAGACTTCAACCACCATAGCAGCAGTGAGGAGAAGGAAACATTGACACCAGCCCAAAGCAGACGAAAGGCGCAAAATAGAGCTGCGTATGCAACCATCTCTCGTTACTTATATATATATATAGGAGGCTAGCTCAGAGCGCTATATATAACCTTGGAAGTTACTGTCCATAAACTGACCTCTGTTTCATGAGACACCAGTCAACGGGCCTTTCGAGAACGAAAGGAACGACGTGTTCGCGATCTTGAGCAGGAGTTAAACGAATACAAAAGTAACTATTCTTCTCTAATGGAAGATAACGAAAGCCTAAAAAGGCAAATGGCAAAAGTTGCGATGGAAAATGAAATTCTTCGAGCTACGTCAATCAACAGTACGGGCGCAAGCGGTGGTCATGATCACGATCCGCAACCCACCACAACAGGGCCTTTAAGATATTTGCCAACCGACAATTTCTCGAGCAATGGAAAGAAGAAGGATCCAGTTCATCGCATCGCGGTTAGCAGGACAACGGGAGAAAAACTGCTAGATGTATCCGCCACGTGGGATCTGATCGTGGGCCATTTGTCGAAACAGGGCTTGAACCTGGATGTTCAGGATATATACGACAGGCTAAAAAGACATACTCAATGCGATGGACAGGGGCCGGTTATTGAGGAAGCACATGTGTTTCAGGCTATTGAGGAAAGTATCGCATCTGGGAGCGGCGAGCTGATCAAGATTTGATATATAAACTGATACTCTCGTTGACATCTTTTACCTTCGTTCTGAATGCGATTCAAGCTACATTCCGTCCTGCACTACTAGCCAATGCCGAGATATTTTTAACTCTTTGAGGCAGAATTCATGATGGAAAATATCGGACTCCCCTTCGCCTTCACCTTTAATTTATGTTGTGCATTTGGTTCACTTCTTTAACAATCCAGCAACGATTCCCTTAGCTTTGCTTCTACCTGCATATTGGAAATATACTATGCGGTTTATTTATTTATTTATTTCTTGCTCTAGTTTTATATTTTTGTTTGAGTTTTGTCACTTTAGCCTGTCTTTGGCCCATCGTCTTCTTCCGTTTTCCATCTACTTGAATTTGGCCTCTCTCTATATATTGGAGGACGTCTCTATGAATACTCTGCTTTTGAAATTTCTACATACCCCTTTCTTTATTTCACACAGGCGCGTACACTCTTTATTTATTCCGCCCGCATACCAAGGTCACACGTAACTCTTAAGTTACATCCTCCCGGGTGCCACATATACTTGGATTTACGTCAGTTAATTGTATATGTTGACACAATTGAAAAAAAACAAAAGAATGAAATCATAGCCAAATTGGATCTACTTGTCTTCCATTCCCTGACTGGATGTGTAGTTAAAACTAACAAGAATTGCCGCCTTGGATCTGATTGATACATAGGTACTTATGAACTCAAACCATAATGCACGAATCTATGTATTCTGGTGCCAGTAGCTTCCGGCCTGTGTTCAACCCTGGATTACCAGAACAGTTCCATGGAAGTAGATAGCTGCAACTTCTGATAGCCCAGGAGAATTTAATTCGAGGCAATCTTCAAGTCTTGTTGTATAGATTAATTTCCTCCAGGTTTCTGAATTGAATGAAGTGTAGGAAGGTTTATCGATTGGGGATATTAATCCGCAGCGATCAATATACAGGAAATATATAGCTGGAATGAATAAGCCCGAAGGTAATTGTTTTGAAAAATATGCCTTCAAAATTGAATCAAAATATGTAGCTTATTGTTCCCTTGCATTGCTCCATCCATCATAATAGATGTTGTAGGGGTGTAAGGGGATAGGTGTGTACCTGTAGTGTTGATGGGATTTCAATGTAGAAATCTCTTCAAATACGTCATTGAGTAGCGGCTGGTAGCCTGGCGCTTTCTTAGCATGCTCACTGTGCAGCGCCAGCACAACGCAGAAGACACCATTGTGATAAAGATCCATATCGTCTGATTGACAAAAGAAGGTATCGCGAGGACAGGACAAGAGAGACATATTTACATGATTTCCCTCTTTTTTTCTCTTTTTCCTTTTTCTTTTAATGTACATTCAATCCCAGTCATCGATATATTCGTCATCGCTGCTTGCTGGTTTGGGGGTGGTTCCTTTTCTGAGGCGGCTATCGTTTTCATCGATGGCGCCCAAGGACACAAGGACTTTTTCAAGATCTGCATGGTGTAATTTGGCCTGTCAGCTTCTCGTCCCTTCCAGGCTAAGGAAATGTTTTCGTCGAGAAACGGGAAAGTGGAGGAGAGAATTAGGACAAAAGGAAAATAGGATTGGATTTGGATTTGCGACTCAGAATTCGGACAAACAACCAAATATGGAAAAGAATTCTCTGTGAGAGGGGAAGAGGGACACTTACCCTTGAGAGTGGTTTTTAACCCCCTGAGCTCTTTAAGTGTGACTATTTGCCTTTTGATGTCGCCGTCTTTATAGGCGAGTATTGTCGGTGTGTTCCGATCGGGGTAGCCTTCTATACACATATCCGCACGCATCTCACAGAATTTTATATCTCCGTATTTCATAGCAAGTTGTCGCCACAGCTCAGTGAGAAGTTGTGACTCGATATTATTAACGGCTGAGGAGGTGAGGTTGACCATAACGAAATATTTTGAAGACGCTTCTGTCACGTCCTTTGCGTAGTCTGGTTTTTGAAGAGGATAGACCTGGTTGTGGATACCTTTTTTTTGAAGACGGGACATTTCCTCAAAGCGCTTTTTGCTGAATTAATTATCCTTAGCGACAATGCCGGTTACCAGGAAATAAATATGTAGCTATAGTCAGATATGCGAGGAGGGGTATGCGAACCGATAATTCGCAAGAAACTCCTCGTCTTCTTCGTCTTCGAGAGCATCAAGTTCATCTAGGTCTTTATTTTCAAGTCGATTTTCGTGTTCTCGCTCTGCAGCTTCCAGAATCGCTTCTTCTATAACCGGTGTTGGGGAGGGAGGTTTTTCGGGAATTATACCATGCTTGCGGAGAATGTCGTTCCTACGCAATAGTTAGCTGCCTGACTAGCAGTCAAGAGTATATAATGAGAAAACGGGAATGCAAACCATTCTGTGTCAGCATTTGGGTCATCAACAGGAACGTTAACTGGCATATCCATGGTGGGTATATATATTTTAATTGATCTGTTATTGTTTTCATGGAGTACAGTTATATTTAAATACCTGTCCATCGTTTTATACGTATGATCTTCATATTCCTACACACTAGGCCGAGGTTTCAAAGTGGTGCAAAATGTTTGCACTGTTTGCTCAGCCACAGTGGCTGGTGACCCACGCCGCACAGACCAACCCATCAGCACAGAGGCAACGTGTATCTGAAGTTTTGCACCCGGATGACATACATTCATTGGCCTCTCATCAACCGCTTGCACACTTTGACTCCAGTCTGCGATCTGCTGCTGGCGGAATACCTTATACCTCGACTGTTCTTTATGCCTTTGCAAATTATGAAGGCTCGATAGGCAACCACTCGTCACAATTCACCTCATTCGGCTCCTAATCTACTCCTGGCTTCGGGGGATTCATAGACCAACCCTCCAGTCGACTCCCCATTACCAAGATGAGTTATGTTAAGAAAGATGAGGATGCCGATCAGATAATGATGAAATTGGATAGAACATCGGTTTTTCAAGACGGTGGGTAGTTGTTTTGCGGACACACTTGGGATCTGGGCGTCGTTTTACTGATGTTGGAAATAGCCCGACTTTTCAATTCCTCTCCCATATCCCCGCGAAGATGTCGAACACTTCTTACAAAGATCGCCGTCCTCCTCTTTACGGGGGAGAAGTTCCCGACAAATGAGGCTACGACGCTGTTCTTTGGCATCTCCAAACTCTTCCAGAACAAGGATCCGTCCCTACGGCAGATGGTGTACCTAATTTTGAAGGAGTTGGCGGGTACCGCTGAGGATGTTATTATGTCTACCTCTATCATCATGAAGGATACCTCCGTTGGAAGTGATGTTCTTTATCGGGCTAATGCCATTCGAGCATTGTGCCGTATAATAGATGTATTATCCCTATCCCTCTTTATCTCCCAAGTTTTTGGCTAGTGTACTGATAATCCCAGGCTACAACTGTTCAAGCGATTGAACGGCTTATAAAAACCGCAATTGTTGATAAGACTCCTTCAGTTTCGTCAGCCGCACTTGTATCCTCATATCATCTCCTTCCCGTTGCCAGAGATGTTGTTAGAAGGTGGCAAAGCGAAACCCAGGAGGCTGCGTCCTCCGCCAAGCAGTCTACCAGTTTCCTCGGATTTACAACAAGCGGACAAGCGCACTCTATTTCACAAACGAATTACATGACTCAGTACCACGCCATTGGTCTTCTTTATCAAATGCGTGCTCATGATAGAATGGCATTGGTAAAAATGGTTCAACAGTATGGCACGGCGGGCGCTGTCAGGAGCCCCGCTGCTCTTGTGCTGCTTGTACGATTGGCTGCCAAACTAGCGGATGAGGACCAGAGCCTCCGAAAACCGATGATGCAAATGCTCGATGGCTGGCTACGACATAAACATGAAATGGTCAATTTCGAGGCTGCCAGAGCAATTTGCCATATGCGAGACGTCACAGATGCGGAGGCATCCCAGGCTGTTCATGTCCTGCAACTGTTCCTTTCATCTCCTCGCCCCGTTAGCAAGTTTGCTGCCATCAGAACTTTGCACAGCTTGGCCTCCTTCAAACCCAACGTTGTGAACCCTTGCAATCAAGATATTGAAGCCTTGATCTCCAATAGCAATAGATCGATTGCAACTTTTGCAATTACTACTCTCCTTAAAACTGGAAACGAAGCCAGTGTTGACCGTTTGATGACTCAGATTTCTGGGTTCATGGCTGACACAACCGACGAGTTTAAGATCACAATCGTTGAGGCTATCAGAACTCTTTGCCTTAAGTTTCCAAACAAGCAAGCAGGCATGCTTACTTTCCTAAGTGGTATACTGAGGGATGAAGGGGGCTATGAATTTAAGAGAAGCGTGGTTGAGAGCATGTTTGACCTCATTAAATTCGTGCCTGGAAGCAAAGAAGAAGGTAATTGACGTCCACTGTCCGTGCTGATTCGAATGATAAACTGACAGATCCTAGCACTCGCACATTTATGTGAATTCATCGAGGATTGCGAATTTACCAAGCTCGCAGTCAGAATCCTACACCTCTTGGGTGTTGAAGGACCAAAGACCTCACAACCTACGAAGTATATCCGATATATTTATAACCGAGTTGTTTTGGAAAATTCTGTAATCCGTGCGGCTGCTGTGACAGCATTAGCTAAATTTGGCGTCGGCCAAAAGGACCCAGAACTTAAGAGAAGCGTAAATGTTCTTTTGACGCGATGCTTGGATGACACGGATGACGAGGTTCGCGACCGTGCGGCTCTTAACCTACGACTGATGAAAGAAGAGGATGAAATGGCAGAGCGATTTATTAAAAACGGTAAAGAAATATGCATCAATTTTATAGTTTTTAAGCGGCATTTTATAAGCTAATTTCTTTTTAGATTCGATGTTTTCCTTGTCCACCTTTGAACACAAGCTTGTCATGTACGTGACTGCTACGGATAAAGAGACATTTGCCACAGCATTTGACCTTAACACCATACCCGTTGTATCGCAAGAGCAAGCGTTGGCTGAAGAACGAACGAAGAAACTCACGACTGCGACGCCAACCCTTAAAGCTCCATCGATGACTCCGTCAAAAGCCAAATCATCTTCTGGGGCCGAGGGGGCTGCTCTCGCTGCTACTGCGACACAGAAATATGCTGAACAGCTTGCACAAATACCAGAGCTCAAGGCATACGGAACTCTGCTCAAATCATCCGCTCCTGTTGAGCTCACCGAAAGCGAGACGGAATATGTCGTCAGCGCAATTAAGCATATATTTAAGGAGCATGTTGTCTTGCAGTACGACATCAAAAATACGCTGCCAGACACACTTCTCGAAAATGTGTCCGTTGTGGTTTCTCTTTCCGACGACGACGAATCGTTAGAAGAAGATTTCACTGTGCCAGCACCCAGGCTTCTTTCGAACGATCCTGGAATAGTATATGTTGCGTTTAAGAAACTTGGAGGCGAACATAACTTCCCTGTAACTTCATTTACAAACAACTTGAAGTTCACGAGCAAGGAAATAGACCCCACCACTGGCGAACCAGAAGAGAGTGGTTACGAGGATGAGTATCAGGTTGAAGATCTGGATCTTACTGGCAGTGACTACGTCGTCCCCGCATTTGTTGGTAGCTTCGATCATGTGTGGGAACAAACTGGCGCCAATGGTGAAGAAGCCAGTGAAACCCTCCAACTTTCCAACGTGAAAGGCATTGCTGGTAAGCTTCGTCTTCTTCATGCTATCAAGTTATATTTGCCTAATTACTTATTTCTCATACACAACAGATGCAACCGAGCAACTTATTGCAACGCTGTCACTTCAGCCACTTGAAGGCTCTGATGTCGTCCTCAACAATACCACGCACTCACTAAAACTGTACGGCAAGACTGTTTCGGGTGGCAGAGTCGCAGGATTGGTGAAAATGGCATATTCAGCTAAGTCCGGCGTGACGACCAAAATAACGATTCGCGCTGAAGAGGAAGGCATTGCTGCGACAGTAATCGCTTCTGTTGCATAGTTCAACAGCCCTCCCACGTTAATAATTTTTCCTTCTATCGGAAAATGCGGCTTGTCAGTGAGGGTTAAGGTTTTGGTAGATAATTGGCATGTTTTTATTGAGGTCTATTTCTTTTTCAGCCCAATGAAGGACAGGTGTTCGATGTTTGCTCTACCCTTGATAACCGGAGGGTTCTCAATATTTTTAAACGTTAACTGGGGGTTTTAGTGGATAAAACCCATGCATATATTGGTTCTCCACGCCCTGTTCTTCGGATTGAGTGCAACGGCTTCTTTTTCTCCTTTCCTAGTTCCACGTTTATTATCTAACTTTTATTCCTTTGTTACTTTCCCATCCCTATTATCTTCCCCACGGATTTTCTTTCTTAGCAGTAATTACGGACTTTTTTGAAAGCTAGTGCGGTACACCCCTGGTGTTGAAAATATATGGTAAACTTTTTCCCCTGATTGTCTAGTTCTATATAACCATTGTACATGTACTTTATATTCCGAAAACTCGCCAAAGTGCACATAATTTGATCGAAATTAGTCCTCCTTTTTAATCATAAATAAGGCCAAAACGCTCAAACCAGCAGATACAACAGAAATCTGAATATGCCATATGTCCGTCAGCCAAAATAATAAACTCCAACAGGAATATCCCCACTCTCGATTTCCTTTTTACTATATCCCCTCCTATTCGCATTCCACTTCAGCAACTCGTCGACTTCATCATCCGAGACCGTTCTCCGCGGGGATAAAAGGGATTCATGTATTCCAACCAGTCGAAGATTCCCCAAACCTCCTTCCAGCGCGTCAATAAAGTCCTTTTTGGAGAAGTCCAGAAACTCTTGGGATTCTTCGAAAGAGAGTATCTCTAAAGGCAGAGGCGACTGTAGCAAAGCAAGGGCGCGGAAGAAGGAAGATCGGACTAGATCTCCATGAACTGCAAGATAGTAAAGGTTAGAGATATGCCGGGCTAGAATCTCAGCGTGCTCGAGTGTATGGTGGCTTTCATAGGGGACTCTTAGCCGCCGCAAATGTTCGTGTAGATACGGATTTTCAAGTATAGCAGGTATCATCACCGGCTCTCTCAGAGCTTCCCCGGCCAATACTAGACTGGAGATTCTGGGTGGCCAGTCGAATGTGCTCATAAGAGCAGGATCTAGCCGTCCAGTGATTTCCAGCTTTCTAAGATTTGGTGGCCACGATAAGTGACTCGCTGGTGTATTTATGTTTGTGCCACGGGGGAGTCGCAGACGATGGAGATCATCCAGTCGCCGGACGGCCTTTTTGATATCTTGGAAGTCGATTTGTTTAATAACATGTATTAAATCTAGTGTGCGAAGCCTTTTACATTTAGAAATGGCGCTGAGATTAACTGTTCTATAAAAATTGATTAGGTTTTTGTAAAATAAATCTTGAAGTTGGGCGCTGAAATGGACGGGGAAAATTTGCCCCTTCAAGGAAATGCGCTGGACATTGACAGGAAGCGATCGCAGTTAAACAATCGTACAAAGGGAGTAACTATGCGGTGCTTACGAAAACCCACTGGCTGGTGCAACAAAAACCTCGACATTATCTCTGACTCTTCCTAGAAATCTCGTTGTCATGCTGGTGGAAAGATGATGCACCAGCCCGCCAAAATCCAGCCGTCGCACAAAGCGCCCGAGGTCGCCTCTTGGAGCATACGCTGCAGCTGGCGGGCAGACCGCTAAAGCAAACTTTTCAAAGTTGCTCCCCCATATATACGGCCTCTCATAGAGTAAAGGGAGTGCAGTTGAGTACCACTGTCGGGACACCAAGCAGCATGAGTAAAGCGTGTGCTGGCCGGTGGGTTGTTCTCGCAGATACGAAAGGATATGGATGATAATTTCCGCTGGAACAAATGTAGCTGTTTTGCTTGTAGATTCAGATACCATTCCGGTGGGGTGATTGTGATGTTAAGAAGAATCTCACATCCAGAGCTTGCTGGCGGCTATTTATTAACTCTCATCACGGCCAATTTGGAGGACATTTAATGGGCTAGTTATGAATTTTCGGGTTCTTGGCGGTGCCGTCGATAAGTTATTTTAACAGCCAGTATCCAGCACCAAAAATAGAACCAGCCAAATGCTCGGGTGTGAGATTTCTTGGATTAACTAGCAGCATGCTTGGGACTGGGCATATGGCTATGTCATGTCGACCGACTACGTTGTCGCATTCCTCTACCCTAACCATGCGAGTACGCTGCTTGTGCCAATTGCTAAGTCGATCGCAATTCAGCTACCAGACATCGATTATACAGAGGAAATTCAGGTCTACGGTTGCGTCCCGATCTCTAATCCCCAATTTTGCTTTCGCCTTCGAGTAAGTCTGTGGAGTCGAAGTCCGTACATCTAGTCTTTCTTCCCCGTGCCTGACGGGTGGTGGTACTAATATATAAGACCAGCATAGATGGCGTTCTTCTCCGATCATCGAGAGCGCTGCCAGGCGCGTCTGAGTCCCTCCAGCTCTTACAAAGGGAAAACATACCTTTCGTTCTCCTAACAAACGGCGGGGGAATGCATGAAACCGAGAGAACTGCCCAATTGAGCGAACACCTCCACATTCCTCTTGATACCGATATGATCATTCAAAGCCACACGCCCTTCGCAGAGTTGGTCAAAGATAATGAGGAGCAATATTCTCTTAGGGACAAATGCGTTTTGGTGGTTGGTGGGGTTGGTGGGAAGTGTCGCTCCGTTGCTCAACGGTATGCCATGGCTATTTCTTAAGTCTTTGTTTTGTTGGCGGGAGTGACTATTCTAAACGCGTATAGGTACGGGTTCAAATCAGTCGTGACTCCTGGCGACGTCTTTAGCTCTCACCCTGAGATCTGGCCGTTCTCAGATGCCTTTAACGACTTCTACAGAAGATTTACAACCCACCTTCCCAGGAAAATAGACGCGGTTGATCCGTCCAAAAGCCTTAAAATTGATGCAATACTCGTGTTCAATGACCCTAGGGACTGGGCATTGGATATTCAACTCATTATTGACATATTACTGTCATCTCAAGGGATCGTTGGAACTTACTCACCCAAAAACAATAACCCGGACCTACCAAACAGGGGTTATCAGCAAGATGGACAGCCACCGTTGTACTTTTCCAATCCCGACCTTCTATGGTCGGCCCAATATCACCGCCCAAGACTAGGTCAGGGAGGATTTAAAGCTGCGCTCGAGGGTGTATGGGCAGCTATGACTAAAGGAGCCTCTCTAGAGACGACAGTGATTGGGAAGCCTTGCGAGTTGACATACAGGTTTGCTGAGAAGAGGTTGAACCTGGGGAGGGAGAAGATGTTTGGAACTCAGGATCTGCAGCCTCTTGAGGCTGTATATATGATTGGCGACAACCCTGAGTCTGATATCCGAGGAGCCAATTCCTATGAAAGTCCCATTGGGACCAAGTGGAATTCGATCCTCGTAAAAACCGGGGTGTACTCCGACGGGAAACCTGCCTGGCCGCCCAGGATCATAGTCGACGATGTGAAGCAGGCGGTTGAATGGGGCTTAATGCAATCGCGGTGGCCCCGTAGTTGAGTTCTGCTTGTATATATTTTTTTTTTTATTACACCACCACTTTTCCCCGCTGTCCGTAACTACGTTTAGCGGTTGATTTAATTTTGTTGTGCCACTCTTTTGCTGCTTTGTAAACTTCTTGTGTAAAGCGCGCAACTAGATAATAGAAACACCGAAGGCCTTACTTCGGTGGTTAACTATACGATAGACAGTTCCGTGAAAAAAAAAACCAACAATAGATTTATCCTCACGGAGCCTTTGCTGATGTAACTATTACAAGTAATCTAATGTCTGTATTTGTTTAAATATTGTATAGCGTCTCTGTCACTAAACGCTATCGACATCAAGCATCTAACTATCTGATCGGGCTTAGTTATTTAAGGCTAATTAATTTGTGTGGGGTTGACCTCGAAGCTGTCTGACTGAACCCAAAGAAAGGGAAAAAGAAAAAGAAAAAGAAAAAAAAAAAAAAAAAACCAACCATCGCCCCGCCCGCCTCAACCACCGAATTCGCCCCTATTAGGAGTTCGAATTGCCAACTACCTTTGGCATAGCTTACAGATAAATATGGAGCAACAGTCCACTCTCCCGATTCACTCCAAGGGCGATGGAGACCAGCCAAATAAAACTCCCGGCTCCCAACCCCCCGCCGGAGAAGCCGTCCCTCCTAGCAAGAGCGCCCTCAAGAAAGCCGCCAAAGAGAAGGAAAAGGCAGAGAAGGCTGCAAAACGCGCCGCGCAGGAGAAAGCAGCAGCGCAAGTCACCCAGGCTGCAGATTTCTCGAAGCACCTTTACGGACCGATCCCAGACGGTGCAGATGTCGTCCAGATTACGAACATCGCCGACCTGTCTGAAGAACTCTTTGAGAAAGAAGTCACAGTCGTTGCGCGTGCCGACAATGCCCGCGTGCAGAGCGCGAAGCTGGCGTTCCTGATGTTGCGACAGCAGGGGAAAAAGGTACAGGCTGTGGTGAGCGCGAGTGAGGAAATCTCAAGACCGATGGTGAAATGGATTGGAGGAACGAATGTGAATTCGATCGTCCAGGTCACTGGCATCGTGAAAAAGGCGGAAATACCAGTGACGTCGGCGACATTGACTCATTTGGAACTGCATATTCGGAAAGTATATATGATTTCCCAGGCGTCGCACATGCTTCCAATGCAGGTCAAGGACGCAGAACGTCCTCCGCCTGAATCCGCCACGGATGAAGTTGATTCGGAAGGAGTTCCATGCGTTACACTGAAGACCCGCCTGGACAATCGTATTCTCGACCTTCAGACCGAAACCAGCCAGGCCATTACATGGATATCTAGCGGCGTCGCTCAACTGTTTACGGAATACATGCTTAAGAGCGGATCGCGATGGATCTCGACGCCGAAACTCACTGCAAATGCATCTGAAGGCGGCGCTGGAGTCTTCGAAGTGACGTATTTCAAGAGGAAGGCTTATTTGGCGCAAAGCCCCCAGCTGTATAAGCAAATGTGCATTGCAGGAGATATGGGAAGCGTTTTTGAGGTTGGCCCGGTGTTTAGAGCTGAGGAGAGCAACACTCACAGACATTTGACAGAGGCAAGTAGTAGTTAACCAATCCTTGCTGTCGGAAATGATGTTTGGCACATTCTAACGTGGTCCTAGTTTATTGGTCTTGATTTCGAGAAAACATTCCAAAGCCATTACCACGAAGTCTTGAGTTTTGCAGAGGACCTCCTGGTTTTCATTCTCAGCGAACTAAAGAAGCGATTCAAGAAGGAAATCGAAGTCGTCCAACGCTCGTACCCAAAAGCTGGCGACTTCAGACTCCCCAAAGACGGAAAAGCACTGCGACTGAAGTACATGGATGGTGTGGCGCTCTTAAAGGAAGCTGGCGTAGATGTCTCTGAGCAAGAGAAGTTCGAGAACGACCTCACTACCGCCATGGAAAAGCAACTTGGCCGCATTATTCGACAGAAGTATGATACAGATTTCTACGTCCTGGACAAATTCCCCATGGCTGTCAGGCCATTCTACACAAAGGCCTGCCCCCAGGATCCCACCTTTTCGAATTCATATGATTTCTTCATGAGAGGAGAAGAGATCATGTCTGGCGCACAACGAATCAACGACGCAAAGGAGCTTGAAGCTGCCATGTTTGCTAAGGGCCTCAACCCCAATGATGAAGGATTCGAAGACTACATTGGCGCGTTTAGGCAGGGATGTCCTCTTCATGCTGGTGGAGGACTTGGCCTGAATCGCATTGTCATGTTCTTCCTAGGTCTTCCTAATATTCGATTAGCAACACTGTTCCCTCGCGATCCACAGCGACTGCGTCCATGATCCCACAAATGTCTCTCAGTAGTGACCAATGTTGAAATTGTAGTTAGCTAGAATTTAAAAATTTTTTAAATAAATTTAAATAAAGAGCCAACAATTCTTTCCTTCATTTTTGTATTATGACAGATTTCAAATATCGTAACCCCCTAAAGAAGTACACTGCTTTATATTTACTTCATACGTAAAAATGATCTCCGCATCTTTTGTTGTGCCGTGCGCCTCGAACTTCGCGGAGTTGGTCTTGTGGGCCCAAGCTCCATTCTGATTAAAATATCTAGCCAAATGAACAATCACTTGTCACATTTATTCGCCCACAAGATGTGAGTGAAAATGTTCTAACTGCACACAGAATAATCCGTCTCGGAATACATGGGCAGTATGTCTGAGAAGCGAAAGGTCCCCTCCTCAGAATTGAGCGTATCTCCATGCACCAAAAAGCCCCGGTCTACGGGACCCAACGAGGAGGATGAAGCGCCGTCGCTGCTCACCCTGATAACGCCAACCACAGCTCGTCCGCAACCCAAAAGTGACCCTATTTACGGGCAGAAATACGCTTTTCCTGGTCTGGACGATCCCATAGACGAAGACCGTTTATTATATGGCCCTCCAGAGGACGGGATCGAGTACCTCTGCATGGTCCGGTAAGCACCCAAGTTTTCTCCATTTTATGCTTCTGCTTGTCATCCATCCCATCTCCAAAAGCACCCGGAACTGCGACAGTATTTACACCGTACCTTTGTTCGCCTATCTCCCTACTATTCCCTATACAACTAGTGATGCTAACATTTATTTCTCGCCATACGTTCTGCGCGGTGTAACGTTATGACCCAGATCTGAAGCAAGAACACTACCCTCTATATTCGTCTCAGGCACCGTCCTTTCAGAAAAGTATAACACAAACGATCAAAAGAATGACCCTGGAAATACCACCAACTCAGGGGTTGGAATTAGCCTAACTGGTTTCTACTCCGATGGGGCCTACTTCGCTTCTCCCTCCCAACCACCGCAAACCACCATCCCAGACAACGACATCCCTGACGCAAGCAATGTCGATGCCCAAGAAATATACTATAACCTCCTCCATCATCGCTTTCTCCTCCTCCGCTCAACCCTCAACTGCACTCCTCCAGCCTCCGTAATTGCCTCGTTGGGCGCGGAGCGCCCCATTTCCCTCCCCCGATATAATAAGCGTGCCAGGGTAGAATGGGAACAAATTCTACAGACTATGGATCCGCACATGGCACAGTTGGCATGCATGGATATGGAAAGTGTTTTGGGCCTGTTAGCAATTGTTGCACGCTCGCTATCTACGGCAGTTAGGAGCGGCGAGAGTGCAAGGGTGAAAAGGTTGGGTGCGTGGGCGTGGGGGCTTTTGGGCCGCTGCAGGGCTGTAGGGGAGTTGGGGAGTGAGGCGGTGAGCGATATCAGGGAGCTGGGGAAGAGGGCGGCAAAGATTTTAATGAAAGTTCGAGAGAGTGAGGAGGTGGTGCTTGAAAGTGTGGGGGATATGGACGACTTGAGGGATGAATTTGACATGAAAGATGAGGAAGGGGGAGAGGAAGAGGACGAAGGCGCTGAAGAATATAGAAAGGTATTTGGGTGCGAGGAAGGTGGTAAAGGTCATGGGGATGAGGATGGAATAGATGAAGATGGGCCTGGTATTGTGAAAAGCAGTATTTTGAAAAACGATGTGAATACCTACGGAAATAGTTTTGGCCCGATGATTTCCCAAGAAAAAGCGACAGAAACCGTTATTTCTCCCACGGGAAATAGCGACATCCAAGACGAACTCGACGCAGCTAAAGCACGTCTCCAAGCACGACTACAATTCCAAGAACCATCCGATTCCATGGAACCTAGGGGTGACGAGGTCGAATTAGAAGAGAACCATGATGGAGAAGGGGGAGAAGGGGAAGAAGGGGAATTGGACGACATCTATGGAGACGACCAATGTGATGGTGATGATTCTGCCGTTGCTCATCGATATACTCGTGCCATGCTTGATATGATGATTACCGTCGTTGGAGAATTTTACGGCCAGAAAGACCTGCTTGAATTTCGGGATATATGGGAGAAAGATATGAATTTGGCCTGGTAGGTAGCCAGATAGATTAAATTGACCCTTGGAAGAGAACTTATTGTCAGTGTTAGATGTATGTACATTTATGTAGGATACCTTGGAATGCCTCGTTTCTTTCAGTATATAAGCTCCCAAATGAGGAGCTCACAGGTGCATTTTGATAACATGAATATGTCGCATCTCAGATCTATGAGACGGAATGAAACGAGACAAACGAGGCATTATGGAGTTTATAATGTGACAATACCAAAGGCGTCTGAACATGCAAATCTATCACTATCATTAACGGACTGGAAGCCGGCGGCTATAGAATAAAAGCAAGGCTAGAAATCCAGGACTTCACCAAGCCGGACGAATTGATGAGTTACAACTCTTCCCTGCGCTCTATGTTCCATCGAATCCTAGTCAAGTTTCAATGTCGCTTTCGCATGAACATCCTCCCAAAAACACAAAAGTTTCCCCTTAGCTCCTCACATTATTTTAACCTATATCTTTATCTTGCAATCATTCCTTATCATCTGTGCGGTTAGGTCATCCTGCACCCAACCCTCAATGCGCGCAGCCACATCTCCTACTAGCCGATCGTAGCCGGCATTTCGAGAAACAAATAGGGACTGGTGGGCAGTAACTTCATCCACTCCCTCCATATAAACCCGCACCCACAATGGGTCTCGCTCACCATTGGTCTCTCTTGGAGGTAGAGCACAGAATTTCCGATCTTTCTTGACTTTGGGGTGCGCGTTTGTATTAATGGGAGGGGTGCTGCAGGGGGATTCAATGTCATCAATGCTGTTTGGCGCTCCACTCGCAGGTGATAGGTTGTCTATATGGCTTGCTGGGGAAGAGGGGAGGGATGGTGATAATAGAGGGAGTAATGGTTCTGGAACCGCGTGAGGTGATGGGGTATTCGCGGTCTCTTTGGCTTGTTTCAGTCGTTCCTTTTCTGCAGCTCGTTCCTGTTTGCTGACTAGTTTATTATAAGCTTTTACTTTTTTCTCCTTGTCTTTCAATGCCCTTTCGTAGACTTTCACTTGACAAAAATGCTCTTTCTTAGCTTCTTTTAGGTGCTCCTTTGAATCGTATAATGAAGGGTTGAATTCTGGTGGTTGGTAGAGGGGAGGTGAGATATCCGGAGATACAGCTTCAAAGGGAGTAGTAGTATTGGGGTTTTCTGGTGAGCTATTGGCAGGTTTTACCATCAATATGGGAACCCCAGCGGTGCTTCCTTTGCCATTTTCTACTTGGACAGCGGAAACCATATCTCCAACCTGCTCTTCGTTTTGCCTTTTAGGGTCCACGGATAATGACCTTACGTGGCCTGGCCCAGGGGAAGATGTGGTGCCTGAACTTGTCGGTTGCCCATCAACCAAGTTTCGGTTCAACGCTCCCTCACCACTGCCTCTAACAGGAGATTTGATTCTTCCAGTGGCTGCAGTATAGTAGTTAACAAATCGAATGCGGCGGAATAGTCGACCGCTCCCATCCTGCATTTGACTATACTCGTCAATGTCTTCTAATTCCCTCAAACGCTTGTATCGCCGTTTCAGCCCCGGGTAATCAGCAATGCAAAAACCAAACTCCACATGCGAAGAAATATATCTTTTTGTGGCATCTACAAGGTGGTTGGAGTTTTTAAATATAAAATTCAAAGCTCCATCTAGTTGCGAGCGTTCCGTGAGCCGGATGTCATTTGGAAATGCAGGGTCGAAATGGGGATCGACTGGGGAGGAAAACAGAGGTGCAAGGATTGAGGAATCAACAGGAAAAGGCTGATTCTGCGGATCATCCTTTTTGTCCTTTTTAGGTCTAAACAGACTGCCAATACCAGTGGTGAAGACACCGCGATGCAGACCTAGGAACGGAACATCCAAATTGATAGTTCCCATGATTCGATGTTTAAACATCTCGGGGTTCAGCGGCTCTGACGGTCCAAGGAGGGTAACCTCCGCTGCAAGAATACCACCCAAGCTGTGCCCTACGAGCACGACATCTGTTTCAGGGGATTCGTGAGGTGACAGCCTACCAACACACTCATACCGTACATCAGTGTCATATCGAATTATCAAGAAGGAATTGTTGCAGGCTGGGACACTCACCAGTGACTGAAATCGTCTCTGACAAACTCGATGACTTTTCTAGTCTTGTATCTGGGATAAATCTTGGAATGAACAACGTGAGATTCAGACAACATGACAGCAAGCAAGTTATGAACGTGCGCAGGAAATTTCTGGAAGCTGGTATCCGACCCCACAAAGCCGTGAATGTAGATAAGCAATAATGTCCTTCGTCCATCTCGATTTGAGTCAACGGGGAGAAGCGACTGCATAGACGGAGAACGCTGATCTTCTCTACTCCGAGATTGTGTCCGTGGCCGCCCTCTTGTACCAGTTTGGGCACCATCATCATTATCATCATAGAGCAGGGGTGCGGAGTAGGGAGTCAAATGAATGGTGTCCTTCCTTGGCAGTCCAGACGAATGGATGTCGATATCCAGCGAGCCGCCAGGTGAAGCTGGCCTCTGTTGATTTTCCTCAGACATCTTTGCGGTAATGAAACGGTCTATTGTGTGAGCAATTCAACGTACAACCCATGAGCTCAGCAGACAGACACACTTTATATATGCGAAGACGGGCTGGTAGCTCCAAGACGGCAGAGGATCGGAACGCCACAACCTGTAAAAGTGATGCTTGGCCTCATTAACACCGGCATAGGAGCATCAGTATGAAGAAGACAGAATGCATTCATGTAGTTCTGAGCTGTATAGTTAATTGGTGATAATTTGTGTCTGTTGGTGGGTTGTTTTGATGAACAGTTCTGCTTTAACTAGGGGAAGCGGGGATTCGCCGCGGTAAATAAACAGACGCTCATATCGGCAGGTAACCACCATGACGTCGCATCTGCATGCAAACGGGTGTATCGATACCTATGGGTGTCTTAGTAAATTCAATCTCCGTCTCGAAGATTTTTTTTTTTTTTTTTTTTTTTTTTAAATAAAAAACTATTTAGAAGTTCTGCCAAAGTTGTTTGTCGCCTAAAATAATTAACTTTACTGGCTGCAACCTACATTTTGGACAAAACTAAAAGTTTATCCCTGCATCCGTCATTGGCTTTCCAAATATTTATTCATCAACTCAATCAAAACTCATCAACCAGCATCACCAACCTCCCGTGGAACCACGCCCAGCTGACCATCATACAGACAAGATATAAAACCACGTTCCTTTCCAAGATTTGATGAGCATGAATTTAGTTTAGCCGTGCACACTCGCTTTCCTCGTCCTCCCATTTTGCTCTTTCACCGTAACCATGGCTCCCCCCGTCGACATCTCCATTCCAACAACCATCCTCTCCACCACTCCGAGTCCCTACACCCTTTACAATATCTCCATCAGACTCCCTCTCCGCACCTTCACCATCCAGAAACGCTACTCAGATTTCGTCGCCTTTAACTCCTCGCTAACAAGCCAAGTGACCGCTCCTCCGCCCGTCCCTTTGCCCGGAAAATCTTGGTTTGTAAACACAAACTCCAACCCGACATATCGAGAGAAGCGCAGAGAGGGCCTTGAAGAGTATCTGCGCGCCATCAACGACGCTGAAAATCCACAGTGGCGTAACTCAAACGCGTGGCGCACGTTCTTGAATCTGCCCAGTGCTACTCTAAGCAATGGTTCCTCCCGCGCGTTATCAGATTTGCATGCTGTTGCCACAACTCCCGGTGCGTGTGGTAATGCAGCCCCTATCACAGACCCAACAACGTGGCTAGATTGCTATCGAGATGTCAAGTCACACCTGCACGATGCCAGGCTTCACCTGACACGACGCGACCAGAGCTCTACTCCACAGAAACAACATGAGAGCTCTGCGCAGGCGAAAAGCAGTCTTGTTCGGGCGGGGGTGTTGCTAACGGGCCTAGATGAAGGATTGAAGAATCTAGGCGATAAATCTGCATGGGACGGAAATAAACTTGGCAGCGGTGAGCTTAGGAGAAGAAAGGACCTGCTGGCTAGTGCCCGGAAGGAAAAGGATGGGTTGGAAAGCTTGCTAAACGCCATGATGACCAAGTCTAAGTTGGATAGTGCTGTGGCCTCCGTTCAGGATAAGGAAGCGCTTGTTGGAGCTTCAAGACCTAGGCCGGGCCGGGTGTTGGGCAAGGAGACGGATCAGACGAGAGAGTTGGATAATCAGGGCGTTTTGCAGTTGCAGAAGCAGATCATGGAGAATCAAGATCTTAGTTTGGAGGATCTACGCAAGGTCATTGCAAGACAGAAGGAGTTGGGGATTGCGATCAATAATGAGTTAGAGATCCAGAATGAGATGCTTAGTATGGTGGATGAGGATGTTGAGAGGTTAGTGTTCGATTTTCCTTAGCATTAACTTCATATAATGTTGTCGTTCGTGATAGGGGAGTTTTGCTAACAATTAATACCTACAGAATTAACCGCAAGGTCCAAATTGGGAAAAAGAGAATAGGAAATATATCCTAAGATTCAATATATCCTATGATTTTTTCTTTTTTTTAGTTGCGGGTCTTCCCCTCTTCGTACATTTCAGGTTTTACCCTTTTTTGCATTTATTTATTTGAGCGTGGTGTCAATTTAGCGAGCACATTTACACAGAGAAATACATAGTGTTGATTTTGAATGATGGCCTGGCCTTTTCCGCTGGAGTTTTGTTGGTTATATATACGGGCTTGATAATGTGAATAATCCAATTTCATTAGACTAAGACAAGGAATCTACCCTGATAATCAATCATCCATTAAGGAGGCGTGTATGGATACGGATTCGCTCACAATGTCGAGCACTCCAAAACCATGGCAGGAGTATTCTCACCGAAACTAGGATACTCATTTTGCGGATAAAAACTGTCAAGATGTTAGAATGTCCCACATGGTTGTCCGGAATGTGAAATTTGATATGGGAAACAGTGACTTACATTCCTAGCTTCTTCCACCGTCACTTCAGAGACTTCAGAGAGATTCTTATCAATCAACCCCAGTCTATTCTTCCTCACATACCACCACATCTCGCGCCTATCTCCACCGAGTTCACCCCCAAGCAGTTTCGCCTTCAAGCTACGGATGAAATCGTTATATAGACCAGGCTCCTCAAAGGAAACCAGCTCTTCTTTCATGGTGCCCAAGCCTTCCACGGCCCGATCATAGTTGGCATCACCCAAGCTATGCTTTATTTGGTTTTCTATGATGGTGGACATCTGCTTAACGGCATCCTTGACTGTATCAAGGTTCTGAGAATTCGCCAGGGACTGCTTGAATTCGGGTATGGCGTTGTCCGGGGATATCCTCACACGTTTCTCCGTCTGGAGAAGCTCTTCGACGTTTAAGCCTGAAAGCGGCTTTTCTGTGTCTCGGGCTCGTTTGCGGCCTTTGGCTTTGGGTGGTACTTTGAGAAGAAAAGGTTAGATGTGCAAGCTAAAGAGACAGGGCTTAGAGAATAGGATACCCTTCTTAACATCAGAAGCTTCTACGAGCTTATTTAATTCTTTCTTGCTTTGAGCTTGTAGCTCCTCTGGCTGACGGGATAACCTCTGAAGGGCTTCAGGAACCGGAGGAAGGGGATCGGAGGGGTGGACCGCACGCCATCGGATAGCCTGGTCGATACGATGTAGGAGGGGCGAAAATGAGTCTTCAATAGACAAAGACTCTACAATTTCTCTGTATAGAAAATAAGCTCCGTAAACAGATGAACAGGAATCGAGCAACTTACCCATCTTCATCCTTTTCAGTAAGCTCCATTTTATCAACATAGTCGGCCATTCTTGAGAGAAGATTGACGCTCGGGAGATTCCGGTGTTCAGTCACCGTCTTCCCCGAGACAGTGACCACCTCATCCAACGGGGGGAAGCGATATGGGCGCACATCTTCTGCAAAGGGTAGCTGTAGCTCAAGGAGACATTCGTAATTAGGCTCAATTGAAGGAGCAAGGAGAACGACTAGTGGAGCTTTGCCAGCCTTAGAAACCAGTCGTGCAACAGCGTAACATTCAAGCTCGAATAATGCATGGATTATCGATGAAAGTGCAAGTATTGCTTTATTATTAGTCTTTTGCGCGATGATAATATTTGAAGTCGACATATTCATGTAGCGCTCATACTGGTTTTATGAATTAGCAAATTGGAATTGCAGTTCGACATCAAAAGACCAACATACGTTGTCGCTGGCGATGAATCCAATAAATTCTAATGCAGCATCTGTTTCCAATTTGGTGATATTTTCATCTGACTCCGTGATGTGTACGGCAGTGCGTCCATACTCGTATCCCTTAGCGAGCTCGTCTCGCTCCAGGTCTCGTTTCCCCCCAGCAGCCTCTTTGTCATCAACCTGATACGTTCGAGCATTCCTCACAGAAGTTAACGAAGCAGGCCCCGTTCCTGATTCCTGGCTCCATGCCCCGCCCCCCAGAGTAGCCGATGATTGAGTAGTCTGGTGTGCTTCTGAAAGAACAGAAGAGGGAACAAATGAACTTGCAGCTGGTGGGCGAGCAGCATACGTTCGGTAGTATCTTTCTACCTGGATAGTTAAGGCAGATGAATATTGCTCCGGATCTCCAAGCCTTAAATCACCTTTGAAAGTAGGCATCGACCTAACAACTTTGGTTCGAGGTATCTCCACCTCCGATATTGCATGTTCCAGAGTACCGTAACTACCCTCGCAATCCTCCACGAGCTGCTTAAGATGCTTCTCATTCTCGGCCTGGCTAGGTGGTCACTATCGCTATTCTTGTACAACTGCATGACAAAACTTACCTTCAATGGATCCTTATCTTCTTCTTTGAACCCATACTCCGGGTCATCAAAATCTACTCCTCTGGTTCGGGTTAGATATAGTTCTGGAGCCTAACTGAAAACACCTAACTGACAGTACGACAAGTTCAATATTTTCTTCGTTTATTTTGCTCACAATTCCCTCCATCCCATCCGTATCCATAGCACCTGTTCCATCCGTAACAAGGACGATTTTCCTTCTGTATTTCAATTTCTTGCAGTATCGTACAATCATATCAATCGCCAAGATAAGGGATGATATTGCTATCACGTTGTGAGCCGCAAATCAAGCACAAAAATATAAAAGTCAGATCAGTTATACATACCGTCTCCTTCAGTGGTATTGCTGATTTTGATCGCTTTACGCAGTTCGCGGATTTGAGGCATATGAATCCTAATGATCCGCTCATCAGCATTGAAATGGAATTGAGATGGAAGGTCAAATTGTCAACACACTGGCTTATGTCTTGAAAAACGGTCAAATTGGCATAGCTTTCCTCTTCCTCTTTCTCCCATAATGGATTGTCAGAGCCTAATGCAAGTGGTCAGTCAAATACAGTACGGAGTGGAGGATGGTAGAAGAACCGCTCACGATCTGTTTTGAGACCAATTACTCCAAGATTCGCGGTTTTCCTGCCAGTGGCAACCTAGAAACGTTCCTTGAGTAAGATCCGATGTAGGCAATTATCAATTATAAATACCGTGGTTGTGATCTTATCCCAGACATAGCGCATCGCCCACTCGAGGTCTGATATAGATCTACCATGGTGACAATCGGCCATAGATTTTCCGACATCCACAATATACACAGTGGCTTCCTTGTCCGCCATCTTTCTTCTTAGTGCTGCACTTGGACATGGAAAGATGAAGAGGAAGAAGGGGAGGAGAAATTGATCATAAGCTGAACTTCCACCATCGTGAAAGAGATATATGTAAAGAAACTGGCAAAAGATGGATCGTTTTCTTTCCAGGCTGACACACGCCACAGCCGCGGGGTCACGTGTTACAATTAATCTGATCTGTTGTGCGTGGGTTTAAACTAGTGGTCAAAGATGTGGAGATAATTCCATCGTGTTCACACGTCGCTGTGGTCCGTGTCCATAACGCCTGACGACGACGGCACTCCAACTTCAATGCGCTGAGATGTGGAAAGCAAGCCGGCTGTGTGTCTACATACGTCTCCTCCAACCTTGAAACGGAGAAAATCTTGTTATTCGTACTTTTCCATTAGCTTTACTGCAGGAGTATCAGCTACTTATAGCTACTTATAGTTAACTAGTCATACGAAAACACGGATCCAAATCCATTGCCTACAATGGCCGTATCGCTTCTTGCGCCATTCCATATTATCAGGTTCGCATTATTCTGTTTACCTCGTAGATTTACCGAGAGAACCATCACTCATACCCCGTGAATTAGCTATGGCACGCTGCTTGGTGCCCAGGCCTATCAGGTTCGTTTGCAATTCGTCGCATGATATGTTCTGGAAGTTGATGCTGAGGTTTTGGAGACTTTCGTTGGTGGTATCATCGCATTCAGAACCCTGCCGCGCCCTCAGTTCTCTGCTCTCCAAGAGTCGATATTTCCCGTTTACTTCTCCTTACAAACTGCACTGCCGTTGGTCATGGCTATTACATACCCAGGAGAAAGGATATTTATGGGACGGGGTCCATCAAGCCTATTCGGACTGCTTGCTGAGAGCCCGCGTATCACGACTCTGCTTCCAATCGTTACCATGTTCCTGACTGGCTTGACAAATGTGTTGGTCGTAGGACCGATGACCGTTAAGGTCATGAAGCAAAGAAAGCATCAAGGTCCGTTTATAATTTTGTTTTGCCCAGCTTCCAATCTAGGGGATGTACGGCTGATATTGCTTTCAGAGACGATTGATGGAAAGAAAAGCTACGACCCACATCCCCATTCCAAGGAGATGATTCGCCTAAATAAATCCTTTTCTCGGTTTCACGGAATCTCTTCCATGATTAACCTTCTAGGGCTCATCTCTACAGTATGGTATGGGGTCGTTCTTGCAAATCGCCTTGACTAAACAACGATGTTGAGTCTTCCGCCAATGAATTACACTATTCGACACTGTATCTAGCTCTAACCCTCCTCTCTTCAACATGTTTTCTGCTGGTGATATGGCCGTAATACCGATTGCCCGGTTCATGATTGCCTATTAAACGACTTTTGCCACTTTCAATGGATATGTTAAGCCCGGATATCTGATTTTGTCCATGCCTGCTCTTTTCCATCAATAACTATGATACGACGGCGATATTAAGGGTTTGCTGTTTTGCTGATAATCGCGATAATTTATTTCATTCCTAATTGGCATCACTATCCTGTTTACATTTTACCCCTTTGCATTTGCATTTGCAGTGGCCCCGAATTTCAGGACCTTCTCACTCGATCTCCCAAATGCCCTTTTGCAATATCTACGTCTTCCAGTCTGCAGAAAATCAATTACTTCTCTTATATGTTTGTCTATGCAGTTCCTTGTTTGCATTCTTTATATGCAACGGGTAAAGTGAATAGGATACAAAGATGCTAACATCTAATCAGTGTGCACAGATTTATTTACCATGACCTAGCTTCGACTGATTGCAAATGCCACTCCATTGTTGTCTTCATTTCATGTATTCCATTTCATTGTCTGTTCATGTGTCAACAAAATTATCTTTCAGCATGTTCAATAATAGCTATCATTGCTATAATCAACAAAATCCCATTCTCATTATTTCATACCGAACTTCTTCTATTCACTATCTTTCTCTTGGGGATATCTAATGTAGAGTGTGCCATTCTACTCTCTATGTCTAGTTGTTAGCTGTTTTTCCTTTGAATTTTGCTATCTCCCTATATTTCTCGCCTGCATTTCCAGTCCTTTGTCTACTCTTGCCAACCTCATCCAATCCATCTTGTCTCACCCCCGCTAAATTTGCACCACGAGACTGCTCCTAGACTCATTACAATCTAGGGTGCTTCCCGCTTCACTACTCTGCTTGGACTAGATCCCAGTCCTATAATTTCTCAACGACCGACAATATTTGCTTGTTCGAAGCTTCCTACACTCTCGCAAACTTTTCCTTTCTAGTTACCTCGGACACGTATCTAAAATCCCTCTAAACTACCTACATACGATCGTCGACATACGGTATATACCTACACTATTTATCTACTTTACCACTGTCCCACGATGGATTTAGTCAGATTAGTTGTGTTTTCCCTCTCTCTGCTGCTCTGTTTTGGGCCTTCCAAGGAGTTCCATTCACTGAAACCGGGCCACAAAATGATTTTCCAAGACGCATGTGGGGTGGAATAAATTCTGGATATATTTTGGGAAAATTGGTTGAAATAATTAACAGGCTCTTCCGACAGGCAAAATTGCTACACCCACGACAACCCCTAGGTCTCCCTTCGCCCACAGTTCCACCAAATGACAGCTCGCCAGCTGCGCCAGTGCCGGTTAGCTTTGTACCAATTGCTAGTCTTGCATTAGTTACAGGCGATATGTGCAGACACCACGGCAAGTCTGATAATAATGCAAATGTCTGTTCGCTCACAAAACTTTAACTGAGATCCGTGGATTTACGCAAGCTCAAAATCCAGGATGGTTCTCACGGCTGTTGGAGATACTCATATATGAAAGTAATTTCCCGTCCCAAAATTAGTATGCTATCGCTATGTACAAGCTCTCAACTTTCTTTCCCTGCGGCTGCAGGATGTAGCAGAGGGTAAATACCCTTCTTGGCAAAATGGACGGCTTCAGCTTTCATAAGTTCAGCTCTCAGATCGCGCTTTTATCCGCGTCGCCACCTTGACCGGGTTTTCTTTTTGGATAGGGATGTTAAAGATGTTGGAGGGGTCCGGAGGGCGAGAAGTGCGAGAGGTCCATACCAGGACTTCAGGAGTGTATGCGCAGGGAGGAGACGTTGGTGATAAGCAGGCCCTCTCAGTGCCTCTTCTCCGCGCACCTATTTTAAACGTGAGCTTCTCGTGCTTATGAAATTGTCGCTGGAAGCAACTTACGGGGTAGAAGGTTGGTCTACGGGCGAGAGTTAATGATTAAGAGATCCGCTTAAACGTGAAAGTTATTCATACCTGTTGTCATTTTGGGCCTATGACAACAGTGAAACTAAATAAAGTAATACGACATGCAACAAACTTTAGAAGATTCTCTTGAAGTGTTCTGTGCATGGGATCCGAAAGTTGTGTGCGCAACCAAGGAAGAATGACTCTTTTGACTGTTAGATGTAGTTGTGCTAAGCCAGTTAGTTAACTAAGAAAAACTGCTTAGTCATATTCTTCCACATCGCTTCTACTTAAGAATCTCGATTCTTTGAAGCTTTTGTCGGAGCATTTAAATTTAGAGAAAGTGTCAATCCTTCGTCGATGCCAGAGCAACTTTTTTATACCCATGAAATATTGGATAGAAGTGTCTGAGTATGTTGAAGGAAGCTGATATCTCAGCCAATGAACGCGCATTTATTTTGGACGCCCTCCATAAAAATATTCGCCTTGATGGCCGTGCTTTGGATCAGCTCCGCCCGCTCATGGTGTCGTTCGGGAACGAATGTGGACATGTGAAGCTCCAATTGGGCAAAACTAGGTTCGTTCAATTGCACAGGTTTTGCTGGGTGTTCTGTTTCTTTTCTTCAGAGTTGTCTCTGAAGAATGTACTTAAAATACCATAACTGACAACTTGCTAGCGTTGTCGTGCGCATATCTGCAGAGGTGACAAAACCCCACCCTGAGCGGGAGAACGATGGAATTTTTACAGTTGTGGTGGAACTTAATGATATGACTTCACCTGCTTTTAAGACGGGGTGGTACGTCTATTTGGTCTATTTGCCTATTAACAGGGTATGTTTTACCTGTTTGTGATATCAGTCCTAACCATTTGCGTTGCAGGCAATCAGAGATGGAAACACAACTCGCCCGTATCCTTGACAGGATAATTCGGCGATCCAATGCACTCGATACAGAATCACTGTGCATAGCTGCTGGCAAAAATTGCTGGCATATTCGGGCAGATGTACATGTCATTGACTCTGACGGGGGCCTGGTGGATAGCTGTTGTCTTGCCATCATGACAGCCCTGCTCCATTTCCGTCTCTCGGAAGCGATTGTTCGTGAAGGACGGGTAATTGTCTTCAGCCCAGAGGAAAGGGTCCCGTCACCTCTGAATCTCACCAAACTCCCACTCTCTACTACGTTCAACATATACGATGAGGGTAGAATCATTGTATTAGATGCGGTGTCGAAAGAGGAAGCGGTCAGTGATGGTAACCTCATCATTGCTCTCAATAAGACCGGGGAGCTTGCTCTCTATATAAAATCTGACGGAACACCTGCAGATCCTCTAAGCATGATTTCATGCTCAAATGTGGCGCTGGCCAAGGTAAATGAGATGAGCAAGTTCATATCCACGAAACTGGAGGAGGATTCGAAAATACGAGAACAGAAACGCCAGGGTGTGGCCGAATCAAGCGCCGCTAATAAAAGGCAATTATGACATTTGATATCTTAATTTTTTTTTTTTTTTTTTTTTTGTGGGCAGTGTCCCCGCCGTTCATTAACTCTATGTCCACGGATCTGCCAAGCTTCTCGGCATTTACGACACGCAGGCTTGGAGCCTTAGGAGGTTCGCTTTGGCATTGAAGACACGGGATTATTACCAGATAACCAGACAAGACGACTAGTAGTTCACGTTAGCAAGCCCCGAAGAAGGGAGTACGATCCCTTGGATATAAAATCAATTAAGTGAAAATAAGATTTTCTCTTTGTCCGGTCTCTGCCACCCTCGTTAGTCAGCTGTCCTTGAACATTTGAAGTATTTCTGAAACAAAACCTAACGGGTCATCTAATGTCCCGTGGAGACAAACTGAACCCGTCCACTTCTGAACCAAATACAAAACCCGCTACGAAACCAGACAAATAAAACATCAGCCTTTGGGATCCTGCCTACCAAGAATCAGAAAGTTCACCCCCAACTGACAAGACGGGCGGCAAGAAGTAGAAGTTTATAAAATGAGTTCTCGTTGCCCCTTATGGGATCCAAGTTTATATTCGAGAATATTACTTTTTGGGCACTTGAGCAACGCCTCTTCTCCCTCCAGATACATTATGAGTAACATGTTTCGTGTTGTGGTGCTGTTATAGGGACCCCTGCCCGGGCCCTTGTGAATCAGTCCTCCGAAACAATCGTTGCTCCGTGTGTGTGGCTGCTTTTGTTACCTCGATCTGCTGACAGGGTAGCGATGGTGGAATCGCTGATTCACGGTCTGCGTATTTGTGTTTCTGTTTGTTAGTGTTTTGCTGGCTGCGGTGAACAGGATTAGAAAGAGGATTGGAGATCAGCACGATATCAATAAATCGGAAACTTTTTTATATACGGTATAATATGTGGATAGTAGATATTTTTCTCTAGGGAGGACAGTCGTCTAGCATAGGCAAATATAAGAAATTACTACAGGGCAGCCTTTATTGCGCAGAAAATATCGAAAAGAAGGGTGAAAACAAGCTACCGTGTTTCTTCGGTCCATCGACGTCCATCGACGTACACGTAAATGTACTTGCAAACCGAAATTTGTACGTTGGAATTTTCAAGTTTATAAAAGGAGGATGATGTCCGTTTCTTAAGCTGGGGCTATAAGACATCCAAGTGGAATTCAGATACGACGAAGGCTAAGCGTAGATAAAATTTGTGGGGGGAGAACACGGTTGTGAGGTAGATAATAATAGCACAGGGGGAGAGGAGAATTGCTGCCGTAAGCTTGGTGGGAACTTAAATCCAGCAGGGCCGTGGAGTACTCTATCCTCATAAAATGGTAGGCCCAGTATGAACTCGTTTTCGTATAGAGGGAACTATACTTGTTGTAGCCATCCTCCTCAAATCCTTTTCGCGAAGGATTCCAAGATTGTGGGACGCTTCTTAATATTCGGGGAGGACTGGACATGATCACTCCAGGCAACAGAGTAGCAACAAGGTGAGTCGACTGGAAGGTAAGATAAGTGGATAAATTATTATCCACCGACTTGTTCGAAGATATACCTCCTGCACGCAGCCTTCAGCGCTTCAATCCTTTGCTGTGTGTGTATAAAAACTTCGCGATACATATGCAAGCTTTCATTCACCACTTCCGTCTTCGACTTTGTGCCAGCGCAAATTTCTCGCATCCGCAATTCCATCTCTTTTCGCAGAAATGGCTTGCTTAAGCTGGGACTATCCGGTAAGCCATTTACGACGTCGTCATAGCCTTTAACGAGAGCCACTCCAAGTTGCGTGGGAATAAATTCTTGCACAGTATTGTTACCTCTACCTCCGCCACTACGGGGTCGCGTTGCTACATATTCGCGCTCTTTTATTTTTGCAATATGCTCGGCCATCGTAGCATCAGTTCCAATACCATTAGCATCCATAAGTCCGATAAGTTCGGGCTCTGTTAGATAGCCAGGAGCAACAGTTTTTCCATCCGTGATTTTGGCTTCAGTGGGTTCGAAAACCTCCCCAACTGTGAAAATGGGCATTTCTTGGCTGCTTTCCCATTTATCATACACGTAAACATCCAAGTAATTTCTCTCCAGAACGAGAAGGCCGTGGGCGTGGAATATCTCGTCTCCATATTTTATTTCGATTTCCGTGGACTCGCCCTTCGCATCTTCGGAACAGCAAGCGAGGAAACGGCGACTCACAAATTCGTAAACACGACGTTCATCTTCGGATGATAAAGCCGCTGGCGCAGCGTATATGACTGGATGTATTGGAGGGTGAGCCTTGTCATTATGACGACCGGCTCGGGGTTGGGTGAAAGCACCATCCATGAGTCTAGGGGCGAAGTTAGAATTTTTTTTTTTTTTTTAGTTATATACACTTGAAACAATATATTAGGAAAGTCGACACTACGAACCGCTGCGCGTTCTGGCCCCAATTTTCACTTGGTATCTGCTTTTCAACAAGCTTTTTCAGATCAATTCCCTTATCAAATTGGTCTGTTTCCGTACGAGGATAGCTGATGAAGCCTTTCGTGTATAGCCCCTCTGCAATCTAGATCATATCAGCGAGATTTGGTAATATTGAGTAGAGTAAGACTAACCTTCATGACTTTCTGACTGTCCATCCGAAGATATTTACTTCCCATCATCTGGAGATCCACAGTCGTCAAAGGCAACGGGCGCCATTTGCGCGTTGGTTTCTTGATTACTTTCGTAACTTTGGCGGTTTTTGCGCTCAAGCACCGCTCAAACAAGACCACCGCGGCGGCTCTGTCAAAGACGTGGACTCTCCGCCACAAAAAGTTGACAGTTTTCCCGTCACGAAGATGGGAAACTTTGATAACCCAGAATGTCTCTGGTTTAAAATTCTTTACCCGGAAATACCTATCGACCACAAATCCCAACGTCGGGAACTGACAGGATCCTTGAAAACATCAACTTTTGTTTGTAATATGCAAGTTAGAGGGGTGATATAAATACCATAGCTGATAATTCGGTCCTCCAGTACACCCCCCAGTGATTTGAGTTGGAGTGTCTGTAGCCTGGTGAAAGCTGCCCCAATCCTCAAATCTAATTCAATTCGCGCAGCTACCGCATTTGCTTGGAACTCATCCAGTTCTATTGGATTTGTGGCAGCATGTAGAACATGACTAGAAGCTATCAACACTTGAGTCCGAAAAGGGTGACATTTGTTGGCTGACTAACGCTCGCTCTGTATTGCTAAACCTAGCCCGTTTTACCTCGATCTGTGGGTTTCCTTTTCTTGCCTGGTACCGTACTTCCGTCCCGATATGTTCTCCTTCACGGTCACAATCAGTCCAGATGAATAAAGCTTTCGAGTGTCTGGCCAACGTTTGAATGTTTTCGGCAATCTTTTGTTTGTCCTAGGGCGCACGTATTAATTGATGGTTGCAATATTGAGTTGATATTTTTTAAGAAACAAACTTTTGGAACTGACACCTGCACAGGGGCATCAAACAAGCGGCCAGGAGGACAAGAATTCCAGCCTCTGTATTGCGAGTCAAAATCCAGCCCTGTCAAGTGTCCAATAACGCTTGTCACAGTCACTGAACACCTCCCCCATGGCGGTGCAAAAGTGAAGTCAAACTCGTAGTTTTTAACAAATACATTCCCCCGAATCGATAACTGGAAGAAATATTGGCCTGGTATTAATTACTTCTGATTCTCGAATTCCTATAGATCTCGGGCCTACCCTTACCGTACGAAGTGCACCACCAGAGAGGTGCTGAGCCACTGCTTTAGCGATAGCAGGCTTCTCTGCAACACATAAAATCTTGCGGGCCATTTGTAATGAACAGGGAGAGAATTTTGATGTTTGAAAGTGCGTCATGCACTTTGGAGGTCCTTAATCATAACATCCATTTTGATCGCTCCTCAATGGAAGAATATTTGGTCAAATAGCATCCATGATTTTCCATTAGGGTATCAGCATGCCTGCGATGACTCGATGAGGCTCTTATCAGGTCGTCTAGAGGTCGCTAAAGTTGAGCCGCGTAAACGCGTTATTCCAATATAAAACGCACAGACCACACCTTAATTTGCTGACTAATAGCAAACCTTCCGCGGACCTAAGGAGGTCGATCCCTTACGTTGACCAAATTGCGACAACATTCCGACAATTGAACTGTGGATGCAACATGGCGTTACCAACTGTACATACGGAGGCGGATTGCGTGAACTTTTCTCTCACAGTCTTACCTTTCATATCTCAACTAATATCCCTGCCTTCAAGGCTGATCGACTCTGTCACGGACATCGAGACACTCAAACATGTCTATGTCACCACAAACCCCTTTGTCACAGTCATCGCTTTTGCGTTGTTTCTAGCACCGATATTCCTAATCATATCCGAAGTAACCAGGAATCATTCCCAAGTCGACCGCTGCTGGGGCGTTCTTCCCATTGTTAACAATGCTCATTACGCAATATGGTCTCGTTTGAATAGTTTGCCAACTGGGATAATCGACACAATTTGCGGAGTCAGCATCATCTGGGGTGTAAGATTGACCATTGTTTTCTACTGTCATTCTCTGCAGCAGAAATAATAAATCAACAAAATTCTAAACATATTTGCTACAATAGGCTCGTCTCACATATAATTACTGGAGAAAAGGAGGCTACAGCATCGGATACGAAGACTACCGTTGGATCATTATACGGAACAAATTAAACAGTCCTTTTCTCTTCTTCCTACTTAACCTCACCTTCATATCCCTCGTCCAACCTATGCTACTAGCCCTCATTACCGCCCCAACTTATGTGTTCGTTTTGCTCAGCACTACACCAGAAGGATCCCAATACGAAGCATTCGACTGCCTCTTTTCCTGGATAATTGTCTTCTTCGTCTTTATCGAGGCGCTTGCAGATCAACAACAGTGGAATTTCCAAAATGCCAAAAAGGAATTCAACCAGATTGCTCGGGTTCCACCAAAGTACAAAGGGATATTCACAAGCGATGATCTGAATCGTGGCTTCGTTGTTTCCGGGCTCTGGGCCTGGTGCCGACACCCGAACTTCGCGGCCGAGCAGGCTGTCTGGCTAACGTTGCATCAGTGGTCTTGCTTCAAGAGCCAGCAGTATTACAACTGGTCCGGGATCGGGGCTCTGTGCTATGTCCTCCTCTTCCAAGCGAGCACGCCCTTCACAGAAAGTATCACGGCAAGTAAATACCCAGATTATAAACAGTATCAACGTCTGGTTGGGAAATTCATCCCACGTTTAACCGTTGACTCACGGGGAGAAGATTCGGAAGAAGACCCATCGTCGCCGTCGGGCACCAGCCGGCCACAGCCATCGAAAGCGAAATTTGCCTGGAAAAAGACAAAATAAACTACCTATTTTCACGCTTGAGCTAACTTTCTTTTGTCAATTAAATTATACACCTCCTCGGGCATACTGTTTTCTGCTTTTTAATATATGCTCAACTCCTTCATCATTTTGTGTTGCAACACCAATAACCTTCTTCGGTTGACTTTGTTTCCATATACTTCAGCGCCATATTCTAAATTTTATTTTTTCACAACTTTACATTAATAATTAACTTTATCACATCCGTTGATTTCTTTCTTCTAGATTTTTATTCCTTTCCTCTTTGTTTTACCATTGTTATAGATTGAGTTAGATAGGATCACCGGGTCATCCCTCACCTGTATGTATTCATGCGAGTGCCACTTGTTAAGCTCTCATAGATAATATAAACAATTTATAGCTAAGCTTCCAACTTCTCTTCCAGTAATAACATCCTATATCAAGCAAAATATGTGAAGATTTTGAAGCCGGGAGCTAAAAAGGCTTTCCACCTCCTACATAGAATTATAGCTATGTTTTCAAATCACCAATTCGAGTAGCTGAGCTGATTCTGCAGGAATTATGTCGGATCTTCTATACACAGCTCTCAATGTCTGTCTAGGCAGCGGGCGTTAAGTTCATATTTTATTTTCGTTTCTTTTGTAAAACAAAAAGATTCTCTGAAAGTCCCATTCTTCTCTTATCTTTCCTTTATAGATATCCTCAGCCCAATTGACGCCTTTCTTAAAAAAAACCAATAACCCGTCAAAAGTTGGAAATTTAATATACAAGATATAAATTATAGATCAATAATAATTCAGGATGTGGAGATTTGGGGAGAATGGTTGGTACTGGGAGAAAGTATCCCCAAATACCCTGGGATACAGTCAAGGTAGGTCAAGGATATAGCCCGATAAAATCCGCTGGTAGGAACTTAGTTAAAGTAGTAATTAATCACAGAAACCTGGACACTTGATACAGTAATAGAGTACAGAAAGGGGAAAGAAAACGAAGGCGACCAGATGAACAAACTAGTGAAGATATAGTAACACCAAAAAAGAAACAAATAGAAAAGGGGAGATATAGGAGACGTTATGATTTGATTCCTAAAACAGATGCAGGGAGCGTTAAGCTAAGAAACAGAACGTTTTGACTTTGCCTCATGCAGGATTAGATGGCGTTGGACCTTCTTTTCCGTCTACTTCATCCGTGTTTAATTTATCAGAAAGAGTCTCATTCGGTGGGGGTGGCGGCGCAATCGTTCCTGCACCGCCTGCTCCATCGAAGTACTTCGCAAATTCGCTAGATTCTGGGAATGGTCTTGGACCAAGAAGCCGAATCATGTCATCACGACTGAGAACTTCCTTGGTTAGAAGTTCTTCCGCGACGATACCAATTTCGGCCTTCTTCTCTGTTAGGAGTTTACGGCACTTTTCATAGGCTTCGTTGACGATTCGTCGAACTTCCATGTCAATATCCCTAGCGGTAGTTTCTGAGAAGGGCTTCTGGAATTGCTGCTGCTCTTCATCGTAGTACAAATAGCCAATTTTCTGGGACATTCCGAACTTGGTTACCATAGCGCTCGCCATCCGGGTGACTTTGTTAAAGTCATCGCTGGCGCCACTGGTCACGGTATCAAAATGGAGCTCCTCGCTGACACGTCCACCAAGGGTCATAGCCATTCGGTCCATGAGCTGGTGGAAATTCATCAGGTAGGTGTCACCCTGTGCCGGTAGATATTGGGCATAACCTAGTGCACCCTGGCCACGAGGGATGATGGATACTTTCAGTAACGGATCAGCATACTTGAAGTACCAGCCGCAAATAGCGTGGCCAGCCTCGTGATACGCCACTGTTTTCTTCTCCTCTGGTGAGAGCACCAGCGATTTCTTTTCTAGACCACCAATTACTCGCTCAATGGCCTGCTCGAAATGGGACATGGTTACCTCATCAGCGCGGTAGCGGGCAGCTAGAACAACCATCAGTCTTATCTCACACTAATATTTCCAAAAGAGACGACAGCATCTTCATTGAGCAGTTACTTACCGACTAGTGCAGCCTCGTTTACACAATTGGCAATATCCGCTCCGGAGAAACCAGGAGTCAATGCAGCCAATCTGCCGGTCAAGTAATCCAAATCGACCTTGGTGACAATTTTTTTCAGGTGAACACGGAAAATCTGTTTTCGTCCATCCATTGTCGGTCTATCAATGGAAATGTGTCTGTCAAATCGACCAGGTCGCAACAATGCCTTATCTAGGATATCGACTCGATTGGTTCCTGCCAGAACCACAACTTGATCCGAAGTGTTGAAACCATCCATTTCGGTCAGGATCTGATTCAATGTGCTCTCGCGCTCATCATTTCCACCACCATAAGCGTTCTTCGATCTCGACTTTCCAATAGCATCAATCTCATCAATGAATATAATACAAGGTGTGTTTTTCCGGGCGGTTGCAAACAGATCACGGACTCGGGAGGGGCCAACGCCAACAAACATCTCGACGAACTCAGACCCGCTAACGCTGTAAAATGGAACGCCTGACTCGCCAGCTGTAGCCTTTGCTAATAACGTCTTACCGGTACCCGGTGGCCCTGAAAGAATAGCGCCTCTGGGGATCTTGGCACCAAGCCGTTGAAACTGCTCCGGTTTCTTAAGAAAACTAACAAATTCCATAATCTCAACCTTGGCCTCGTCCATACCGGCTACATCAGCAAACTTTATCTTGACATCAGTTTCGTGGTTAAATCTCTTGGCCCTGCTTTTACCCATGCCAAATATGCCACTTTGGCCACCTCCGCCCGTAGCGCGCCTCGAGAGCCAGATGCCAGTGCCAATAAGGACAAGAGTAGGAGCAAGACTCAGGATTGTGGCACCCCAGGAAACTTCATCTTGATAATCCACAGGAATACGTTCAGTGGTTGGGATGTCGAGCTCCGTTTGAGCCTGATCAATCTTCCTTTCAAATCCCTCAACAGATCCTATTGCGAAGACATAGTAGAAATTTGGTTGCGTCGCAGGTGATTCTGGGTACACATTCGCAACTGCTTCACGATGAAGCTCGACCCGCACTTTCTTGCCGTTGAGGACCGTCAACTTGGCAACCAACCCCTTATCCAAAAAGGTATTTCTGAATTCTTGCCACGTAATATCCTTTGTAACATCACCGGGAATAAAGCTCCGGTACATGTAGTACGAGAGAAAGGTAGCGACTAAAAAGGACGCCGGATCAAACTTGAATTTTATATCAAAGGGTGTCTGAGCGTTAAATTTCGGCCCTTTGAATCCATATTTTTGGTCCCGTTGCTTTTGCTCCTGCTTTTGTTCTCCCTCAGACCGACCGGTTTCATCTTTAGCCTTGCCACTGCTCTGTGCATGGCCTTGTTGTTCTGGGAAGTTTTCTTCAGATTTACCCATCATTCGGCGAGGGCTTTTATGTAAACTCCTATCTGACATCTTGGAAACAATTAATGGTCCATGTCGAGTCCATAACCGGAACACCTGCGTTACATTGGCAAGTGTAAATTGCTTAGAGTCCTTAACTTGTTTAACAAAAAGTTTCACGTCGTCGGGGAACCCTTCTTCTTTGAAAACCTCCGCCATTTCTTCCACAAACTGCCTCTGCGACGCCGGAAGTTTGTCCCTCACCAGTCCTAGAACGTAATCAAGGTCCTCGATTTCCTCCTGACTTGCACGGTACTTAAGTTTTTCAGGCTCTTTTCCATTGTTCTCCCCATTTGGCCCTTCGGGAGGCGGTTGGGGTTGCTGCCCGGAAGGCCCATCACTGCCAGGAGGAGTAGGACTCCCATTTTCTTTACCAGGATTTGGAAATTGCCGGAAGTTAGTGAGATATGAGCGGGACTGGCGAGCGCTCACAATGATGGGATAAAGGTGGGATTGCCACAGTGATAAGGGCGATAATCGTGGGTATATAGAGCGCCCCGCTGCTACCCCCGAATATCGAGCAAGATTGCCGGGCCGTCGAATCAAGCTAGCCATCGTCGGAGGAGGGGTGAGGTGGAGGTGAAGTGGAGGCGGAGGCGGAGGCGGAGGCGGAGGTGGAGGTGGAGGGTTCGGAAAAGGATACAAGTTTGGCAGACGCTCAGCTCAGCAATTGACAGGACGTAAATAACCCATAGGAGCGTCCACTCCGCTAGCAGATACAAAGATGAAAATGGGGAGATAGAAAGGGCCGAAACCAAAACCGGAGTTTAGTTGGGAGTCTTGTCTGGGGGTTGATGAGTCGGTGGTTGGAATTCCGCCTCCAATTTTTGCTCGGGATGACTCAGCGGCCCCGGACAACGGAAGCATCTAGCACAGCCGACTATTTATATCAATACCTAAAATGAAAACGCTCACTGCATTTCCCAACAGAACCACGCATGAGCTTTTAATCATATATCTCTAGAGCACTGCTCAATGATTGAGGGAACGAATAGGTACAGTTCTTACACATATGGGAAAACCAGATTATGAGGCATATGATTCTGTTCATTTTACAAGACCGCGTCATGTTGCAGAACCCATTATAAATTAATCTATCTGATGACTGAGAGGAAGGGAAATTTCAACCAAACCTCATCAGCAAACAGCTTGACAGCCTGACCGAGAGCAGTCACAATCAACGCCTTTAATACAGCGACAATCAACTCATTCAGGACCTGACTCCAACTACCTCTGCTTCCCAAGTCGTTGATATGTCAGGCCATCAGAAAGGAGCAGAGGCAGCAGAAGCAGCAGCTCAGGCTATGATTATGGAGCAGCCGAGGAGAAGTGGCCCAAGTAGTTAACCCAGTCTAAGAAGAATATCAGAGGGCGCCTCGAATTCTTCGCGCTCTTATATAAAGGAGCTGTGAGCCTGCGACGGTTGAAGAGGAGTCAAACACCTCGATCAGCGATTACTATGCTATAGCCTACGGAGTATTTTCTTTCAACTTGTGCTAGCTATTCTGTTTGGGCTCAAAAGTCCGATTATCCTAAGAGGCATTCAACTCGCTTTGTGGGTTGATTAAAAGTCTTCCGTACGCCACCCCGTACACCGTCCGCCCTTACGGTGCCTGAGGATTGGGGGTGTGCCCTGACATAAGCTAGGCTAAATTAGGACGGCTCCTGGGACCTCACCTCCTTGCAACTCTTCAAATGCCTTGTGGACCACTATATATTGGAATCACGACAAGGAATGGCGCTCTCCCATCCCAGCTGGAGCAGCTACCGGAGCCTTCTTTTTTGGAGCTGGCACTGCGCTGCTTATCACAGCTTTGCTGACTATTTACTCTATGGGAAGCCGATTGTACGGAGATCGGAAGCAAGCCCGTTCAGCGTTATTGCTCAATAAGCTGCCGTTTTCCACCAGCGATATCCCATGCCCTCTACCGACGAGCACAGAGATCGAGGAAGGCACTATTCCTCATGAAGCATAATTGGTGAAGGGTCGTTAAAGTTAGAATGAATTCGTTGTCAGGTTCGGTCCTACTATCGAAGCGCTGAATATGCTTTTTGTCCAGAAATCTACGAAAATAAAGGCCCCCCGAGTTTACGCAATGTACAACGATCCCAAGACGTCGATGAAATTATATTGTCATGGAATTCATCGAAGGCTGCACCCTGGATGCCCAATGGGCAGATTTGTCCCAATGCCAGAAATCTGAGATTACGCTGATCCTTAAAACAATACTTCGACGAATTGCGCAGCCTCCCCTTCCCCTGGGTTCTACGGCTGTAGTTATCGGAAGGGATCAGCTCCTGCATGGTATTTTCCTGGATCCCGCGACCTGTGCCTACCATTAACGGCCCCTTCGATCCTGAGACTGCATTGAATGAGGCTCTAGCTTTGAAATTTATCGAAGAATCTGAAACCCGTTCCACCTACAAGGCTGACCTCTATCGTCTATCGCTATCTATGTTTTCCGCGACAACGAATCGAAATTTACACATGGGGACTGCCAGCGGAAGGATGTCATCGTCAAGCAACTTCCCGACAATGGAAATCAGAAACAATATGAAGTGACTCTTATTGACTGGGAAACATCAGGATGGTACCCTAGCTGCTGGGAATTCTCGCTGGCAACGTTTGCCACCAGATGGATGATGACTGGGATGAGCATGTTGCGAAAATCTTACAACCTTTGGATGCGGAATATTCCTGGCTGCAAGATGCATTCTTAGAGCTTTGGTCTTGATCCATCAACACCATCATATCTTGTAACGCTTCCTTATTTTAATTCATCTTGTCTCAGTGCTCTCTCTCTCTCTCTTTTTTTTTTTTTTTTTTTTTTTTTTTTTTTTTTTTTTCCATATAGCAAGCTCCTCTCCTTCAATTCAAAGCCACCTACGGTGACAGGTCCCCCTCCAGTTAATTCCTACCAATTACTGTTGCTCTAAAACTTGCGCATCGGCTAACCTGTGAATAACCTCAGCAGTCCACTCTTGGCATCAGCGGATTGGTTGATCGGGTTAAAGCCTCTTCGGTCCATGGAATTGCTTCCCCGGTGGCGGCGTATTTTGACATATGGTTAGGATGCGAGGGCAGTTGTCATGCGTTACACTGTTAATCAACTCTTTGCTTGGGAATTTAGTCGATATGTCGGGTTTTATGGCAGATTTGTTGTCAAAAGACATTCTGATTTGAATGTTACCAGTCACATGGAATAGCTGCCCCCACTCCGGGCCTCCTTTGCCAGTCTCAACAAATACTGTATGCTGGTTACGGGGAAGGCCATGGTAGGCAACCCCGTAAACCGGGCATGAAATGCTTTGGCTGGGAGAAGTCCTAGAGCCATCTCAGCTTGCCAATATGAACCCGGTGTAAAAGGAAGCCTAAAGGCTTGCACGAACATGCTGGGAAAAGGAGTTGCTACAACTAATTCTTTGTTCCAGGCGCAGGTGTGTATGTATACCTTGCACGAGTGATACCAGAATCGACTTTCAAATTAAATCAAATCTGTACTCTGTACTGGTTGCTAGCCATCCAGAAATGAGCTTCTAACAACAAGAGCCATTTTCACGTAAGAGTAGCTTTAATAGGTTTTGCTGTCAGCTCACAGCAACCCATTTAAGGCTTGTTACGGAATTAACAACATAAATGGGTTGAGAATTGTTCGCTGCTCATAATCCTAAGAGGAAATTAAGATATATTATACATAGTTATAATTATCTTGATCGCAGAGAGGCACAATTAGCATCCTTGTCTTAAACCGCCGGAATTTGGCCAATGTGCTGCTGCCTGTATTAGCAATAAGGAGCCAATAAGAGCTCAAAAATCGCCTGGAGGTGTATGTATGCTACCGAATTGTGCCTCGCCCCTCCCGATTCTAAAGGAAGTGAAGCCATGTCCAGGAAAGCCTATCCTCCAACGAAAATAGGGGCGGACTGATCCCTAAACGCCGAAAAGCCTTTTCATCCATAGTTTATCATATTATTACTTCACTGTGAAAATAAAATCCCAAATAAACTCCTTACGCGGGTCCCTGGTTTATTTCCTTAACTGTGATTCAGTTTGGACAACATTTCCTTACGTAGGAGGACGCACGTAAATTGGCAGCGGGGAGGCGGTTACCCATTATGATCGCCTCCGTTTGCAAAAGGAAAGCCACCAGACATATCTGCCCAATCCCATTCTAATGTCATTGGCATCTGCCAGAGCTCCTGTGGCACAAACGGTTGCTGAAATGAGGAGAAATCAATGGGCATTTGAGGGACGTTCGGGAAAGCCGGGCTGCCAGTGAACGCATGATTTGGCTGATTGGGTGGTAACATGTCGGGAAAATCCTGCTCGTAGCCATTTTCGAACTTAGCTCCAGTCGTTGCTGATGTTTCTGTCGTTGTTCCCATGGTTGTTGTTGTTGTTGGCGGTGGTGATTCTTGTCCCGTGCTTGCAGGTTGAGGGAAGAAATACTCAGTATTATTACTCCTCGTCGAATGGTTGTTGCTGTTGCTGTTGCTGTTGTTGTTGTTGTTGCTACTGCTGCTGTTGTTGTTGTTGTTGTTGCTGCTGCTGCTGTTGTTGTTGTTGGTGTTGCTGTTGTTGTTGGTGGTGGTGGTGGCGGTGTCCATATTTCCTTGAAAGCTCCGGGACAGTGGAGATGATCTGGGTGTAGGATTTGGCATGTTCGAATCTGGCGTCGATTTGGTCTGGTAACAATTGCCCGTTGGTTGCACTGGTACGTCATTGTTGTCAGTCTCATCGCCTCCAGCTCTACGTTTGCGTTTTGACTGTGATTCCTTTTCAGCCTTCTCCAGCACAACTTTTGCAATTCTTTCAAATTCAGAACAGACGCCAAGCATACGCCTAACACTCCCATTTGACTCGTCTGCAACAAGCATCGAAAGGAAATTTACGACAAGGCCCATTAGCTTGACGTCAGACCGTGCACGAGCATCTTGAGGGTTTTGTAGTATGTTGGCAAACAGCGTGACCAGTGCGGAAATTGGGAAATACAGAATTAACCTAAGCATATAAAGTAAGATTGATATACTCCAGCTGATGTATATTTTGGAAGTCTACCTACCAAACACAAGCAAAGTCACCTTGGGGTATATACTTGATCAAATGTATCGATGCACGAGCAGCAGAAACACAAAGAATAGCAGACGAAAATACGCGAGGGTTCAGGGGTCTCGCGTTTAAGCCTTGGATCGCATAGTTTGATAAACGGCTAGTCCAGTAGCCATGGTGAACAGACATTCGGTGGATCGTGGTCAAACAGTTATAGTAAGCGAAGTGTAGTACCACAATATGAAGGATTAACGGGCGATGTGTAGCTTTGATCTCGTGTTCGGGCCGGAAATCGATTGGGATACTGTCTTTCCACTCTTCAAGTTCTCGATCAAGTTCCCCAATTGTATTGAGAAGCTCTCCGTCCGATTGTCTTGCCGCTTTAGTAGAATACAACTGTTTGTATACTTTACTTTCAATAGTTGCAAATATGCACATCAGCCGGAAAAGATTTAATTTCCCTTTCCCGTCAGAGAGGGGCACATTTCCAATGTTATCTGGAGGATCCTCGCTAGGAAGCTCGACGTTCATATCGTCGTCATCTTGCACGGGGGGTCGTCCGGATCGAAGGCATATACTAGGTAAAGTTAGTAACCTTGCAATTGAATGGACCTTGTAAGAAGGCAACTTGTGGGGGGGGGGAGTATTTTGGGGGGTTATACTCTTTGTCCAGTATGTACGCGATCCAGAACACTCGTTTCCGCTGTTCAAGTTCAACCGGGTTCAACCCGAATCCGGAACCGCGTTTATGAAGACCAATGCTGTGGGAGAGGCGGATGGCCGCAGCAACGAGGAAAAATGTTGGCTGTGGGTTAGGGGTTCCTTGTAGGAATAGTGACTGGTAGATGTTAGATACAGTGCGATGCTCGTGATGCAATTTCGTGTTGATTTTAGACCAGGGCAAACAGTTGAATTAAACCCACCATTCCAAGAAGTGCTTGTACGCTCAGGAGATCTGTATTTCTCATTGTGAGCTCCGTCAAAACGCCCATTGCATTCTTCAGATAGAGCCAAGCCTTTTTATCTTCCTCCTGAGGCACCAGATTACTCACAACTCGTAACCGGTGGGCTATGGCTAGTGTAACATTGATGCTCGCCCACCACCCTGAGCCCTCGTACGGATCGCGGGAATATTGACGTTCAACCAGATGCATAAAGGTAGGTTCATGAAAGAGAGGGAAGACGCAATTAAAGTTCTCGAAATAATCTTTGAAGAGGGATAAAGCCTCTTTTCGCGGAGGTAATGGTTTGAAAACACGACGAGCAAATATGTCACTAAACACCTCTGGTTTCCAATATATCCATTTATTATCATCTACATATGCGGATGATATCATATCTTGGAACGAGGAATCTCCCGTTTTTTCGTTGACCCATTGGATGCCTTTTGGAGAAAATATCGAAAATCCAGAGGACGATCCTGCATTCTGTTAAATATGTTTTCAATACAATATGATTGGCTGGATTGGGGGAGGGTTGCGTACCAATGTATCGAGTCTCTCCACAGTTGTTAGTCACCAAGGAGCACATCATATCAGAAAGGGAATCTAGCTCAGCCTCTGTCTCCTTTTGAGACTCTGGCGAGGTACCAGAGCTTCGGGGGCTGGTTTGAGAATCTACATGCGGCGTAGAGGAAGTCGAGGGTGATGGTTGACTTGGTTGATTACTTAAACCAAATGATGAGGTTGATGGCTTGGATGATAAGCCGCCGCCAGACCGGCTGGACTTATCCACGAGTCGTTTCTCAAGGGCGCTAAGGTCAGTTTTGCCAGCGTCTGCTTCCGTCAGCAGTCCGGAAAGGCGTAGTAAAGATTCCATGCGGCCCAGTCTATTTTCCAGTCCTTCTATATACTTGGCTCTGTTGGTCAAGGTCAGCCCGTGTTGAAGAGATTCAGGGACAACTAGCCGTACCCTTTGGGCGGATTCCGCTTCTTTTCCACCTGGGTGAAGATACACACTGTTTTGTAGTTGATACAGTGGGAGCATTTGGGGATCTTCCCGTCGCACTTGATCTTCTTTTTTCGGCACATATCGCATGCCTTTTACTAACAATCAGCGTTTGCCCAGCGAAAGAGAAATGATGGCTTTTCTTTTCTTTTTTTCTTTCTTCCTTTTTCTTTTCCATTTTCTTTTTTAACTTTATAGAGACATACTCTTGCAATTCTCCGCCGCTTAGCATCGTTGCTCTCATCTATATTGCCCGACAAATGATCTTCAGAAAACATCGGTCCCGCCGGAAGAGTTGGTGTTATGGGTGAACCATCTGGGTTGTATGCGCCGAATATCTGTGGGGGTTGATTGTCCCCCATATTCATGTCGAATGCCATGGAATCTGGATCTTCTCCACTGAGATTATCCATCTCTTTCAACGCAAGTTCACCAGCGGAAATAAATAGCGGTTGTCTCGTAAGTCAGAACCCGGGGCGGATTGGGGATATTGGGGGACGAGAGCCAGTATGTCACAGACTGTCGGGGTATCACCATGCAACAAGAGCTAGCATAGGTAATCAACGCTGGAATGTGCTGCGGCACCTAGCGAAATATATTATTTGCTGTAGCGGGTGAAAACAGTCATGGATAAGCCAAAGGACGTTGGTGGAGAGGGCCAAACTGATGCTTAATAATACTCAGTCTCCGGTCAACAACTAAACCGAGGTGGCATGTTGTTTTGGTCGCCTCGTCATCTAAAGGGGGGAGGCTGCGCATATGAACAACCACGCAACCGCAAAAGAGACCCCTTCAAATTTCAAAAGAGCTGAAGAGTTTTCCTCGTCCCAACACATGGCCTCGAACAAGTCAAAAAAGCAAAGAAAAAGAAACCGCTGCGCCTGGACTTAAGAAGCAGACTGGCGGCGCCTGTTCCGGACCAAAATCCCCGTGGGGTGGCGCTAGGCCTGAACAGGCTAGCCGCCATCGGCGATTGGGTCAGCTCAGCTCCAAGGCTTTGTCAGCAGAACTAACTAAACTAGGTTAGTTAACTAGTTAGTTAGTTAACGTTATAGTTAACTAGTTAAATGATGAACTTGGGCGACGGTTAATTAACTCTGCGATTATAACTTGATAACAATGGATATATCTCAACGTCAACTTCCTCCACAACCTCTGAGAATATCCTCTTGAATCTCTGGGGTCTAGTCTATTTTTATTGGTATTATTGTTGTTGGATTTCTTTGTTCTTTGATATGTCTGCATTCACCATCTAGTCTTGCCCCAAGGGAAGCACCCTCAGCCGCCAACAAGCATTGGCGACGGGACAGAAAATAAGCACTTCCAAGCCTCCAGGCTGTGCCAGTGCTGGGCAAATTCTATCAAGCTCAGCCCACTCAATGAAGGTTCACTTTAGACCTCCGTTTCTTGATCACAATTAAGAGAAATAGTATTGGCAAGGGAAACCAACCGTTTACATGATTGAATTTGGAACACCTCAGGCTGAGACCTAAGTAGATTATCGATGGGGAGAGAAACGCAATCCCTTCTTCTCCCAAAACCCTTGGAACTTTTTGCCAACACACTAGCACATCTTTCCTCCAAAGCAACAAGTTAAGCTTGGAACCGCTGGCATCTCGTCTGGTTGGCGGGACAACAGTAAATGGATGTTGGTCAATCCGTGAACTCCAGCATCCGTATCTCTTCCATCTTGTAAGAGAGTCCAGGGCGGAGTACGGAACAGCTACCTACCCCAAAACGAGAGAGAGACCCACAGTTCAAAAGAGAAAAACTTACAGCAACGGAGCACAGTATGTCACTACCACGTTTCAGTATGATTACGACCTTGGCCTGCGACGTGCTCTCAATTCTTCGGTTCCCTCACTCGCAAAACTACTGTTATCAGCTGCATCAGTCCACCTCCCAGAGTCTTGACCTAAAAATAAACTAAACAGAAAAACCCTCTACCATTCTTTGCTACTATTGCTTTTGAAGAGTCGAGACAAGATCCAGAAGCTTGCTTTTGACCTCTTGAGCCTTGAAGCAGACCAGTGTTCTTCTAGTTGATCTCCATCATGGATCTACGCTAGCACTTAGCAGCTTCTCTAATCCTAGATACGTGCGCATCAAATCCCATGGCCCCAGAGGAGTTGAGTGGATTAAAGCAAACGGAAAGTCATGCCCCACTCAGCTTATCTGTATGGGAATGTGCTGTGCATATGTGCGGCACATACAAATAAACTTCCCAGTTGACCTTCAAAGGACAAGAATCCAGAACTGACACATTTACCCGAACCCTAATGTCATGCCATGCCCAAAAGGGCTGCTGCAGGGGATCCACAGCTATACCAAGTGATAAGTATTCATTCAATGTGCCAAGCCAAGCCAACATCTCAACATTCGTTCTCCGCCCTTCTTCGGAAGTGAAACGCCCAGAAATGTTGTCTCTGAGTCTCACTGTCGTTGAGAGAAATACGCCACCATTTGTTTGTTCTATCAAATCTACCCAAGTGACATTGGTTCCGAATACGAGGAACCCTTGAAGTACATTTACTCGACCAGTCGAGATACGTCGAATGGAGAAATGAGGTAAAAACACGTCAGGGGAGGGCGAGCCCAAAACAACTTCTTTGTCACTCCCACTGGTTTGGCATTTGTTACACCTTTTGACCACCCGATGGCGATCCCGAGACTTTTAAATCCATGTATCAGGCTAAACACGCTCCCCCAGATATTGATTGACGGCAAGAATAACTTAAATTTTGCACCCAACCTAGCTATCTTCTGGGCAGGGCCAGCCTGCCATGACTCAAAGGAACGAAGCAAAAAAAAAAAAAAAAATGTTAGCTTCCTAGCGCAACTTTGCCCATAATTTTATCGTTGCAATCTTGGACCTAGTCACAAGTGAAGATACAAGCCTTTTTTGCTGCCAACCACCAGTATGTGAGCACAGGACAATTTCCACGGATCTTCCATTTTCCCACGAGTCCAAATCCCAATGTTTTCCAATCCCACCTTACCCCCTTCCAATAAGCATCAATCAAGACCCCATGCGGAAACCATCTGCTGCACGAGAGTCCACCCCGCCTAGGCTCCTCTTGCTGCGTACCCCCATTCAGGGTTCCATAGCAACGTCATTTTGCGGAACGTGAGACAACACTACAACGCACTATGACTGCAGTTTCGCTCCTTCCTTGGTGTTTAGGCAGCAACTTTTTCCATTTTCTCGGGATTTGCCTCTCATTCCCTGTCCTTCACCTAGGAAATTTCCGAATGATCAGGCCAAGCTAGCGAAAGGAAGCCCAGCTCACGGCACCAACAAGGATCAATTATATCAAATGGCCGTGCCTTCACGGAGTTTTGAAAAATTACAGGAGATCTTTGATTCTCGAGGTTCAAGTACCGAATGTGCTGGCCCGCAAGAGAGGAAGGAAAAGACGCTGGGCAACCTCTGCCAGCTCATCCAATCCCGGATCCTCCGAACGGTTTAGGTTGGATTTAAGCCATCCAAGAGGCTGGTTGAATGCCGTAAGTACCAAGCTTTATTAAATAGTTAAATAGATCTCGCAACTGACATCAGCAGGCATCGTCTCTAAAGCATCGACACCAATCAACTGCAGTGATAAGATGGGACCAGACCAGATGGTGAAGCGGGACCGACCCACCGAGGCGATCGATGAAGTTCTCTTGTCTACCCAGGACCCCATATCGCGATGTGAGAGCAACAGGAAATTCAGGTTAAGTGGGATGCCACAGAAACTTGATAGGGAACTAAAACTGGGCCGCTAGGAGTTGAAGATCAAAGAAAATCATAGTGAGAAGCTAAGGAGATATTGGATGTCCTATCCCCCGATACCTGATATGTCCACTAGCATTCATGTTGATCCTCTATTCCGCACGACTCTTTTCTTTCTCTGGAACGGCGCTGCAATATACGGCGTAGTTCCACTGCTTGCCTTCCTTGCTGCGTACACACAACCCCACCACCCCAACCCCCAATCACAGATGCAAGCTATTTCTTTAATAAGCTACATGGATGCTTGAGGCGAAAGGTGAAATATAAGCTCTCTCCACTATTAATCGTATGCCATTTACGATATTGGAGACATGGAACTGTGGACAAAACAAAACATAAACGCCCGCTTCGTGAGGGAATTATATTTTGACAGAAAAGTGGGAAACCAGCCTCCTGCATCATCCAACGACACAGAAGTCCCTTCACCTCTCCAAATCTAAAATGGTTCCAGACAAAGTCTCTTGTTGGTCAAATTGTGCTTTTCCAATGCTTGATTTTTTTTTTTTTTTTTTTTTTTTTTTTTTTTTTTTCCCCCCCCCCCCCCCCTTCCCTGTCTGAAATCAGAAATCTGTACTCTATGCCTAGACTGGGGTCTTACAATGTTTCAGTTAAAACATTTTTAATGACTCTTTCTCCGAGGAGAATACCAGCATCAAAGATCGGAATATGATTTTTACAAGTGTTGCCAAAAGCGCTAGTCTTGTGAGAGACCAATTTTATATTTACGGGTAGCTCTAGCCGTCGCCAATCAACCACCACGCTGGCGAAGTATAGTAAAACAGAAGGCTAGGACAACAACGGATGAGGAAATAAAATATAACAAAAAGCCAAATCAAAACATTAACTAGTTATATAAATTTATCTTATATAAGCTTAGTATTCCGATTTCGCTTTTGAATTAAAAACTTTTTACGTCAATCTAAAGTGCGTTGATAAGGCGACGCTCCTTACGAAGAGCACGCAGTTTGACACGAGCTTCTTCGAGTGGAACAAGACTACCTTTGGCTTGAGAACTAGGATCATCGCGGTTACGAATATTCACGGTACGGGTTGCCTTCTCCTGTGCGCCCACGACTATATAGTTTCAAAAGTATTGCAATTAGTATCAAAAGCTGTTCTCCTGCCAAGGGAGGGAAGACTGAACATCACCAAAAGAGAAAAAGTTGAGATTAAAAAAAAAAAAAAAAAAAAAAAAAAAAAAAGGGTTTACTTACCAAAAATAAAGTTATACTGCGCAATCTGTCCACTGCGAATTTTCTTTTGCATCGTGTTGCCACTGATATCAATATCAACGTTCAATTTATCCCCTCGGAGAATCTCCCGTAGCTCCTCCACATAATCGTTGACGGCAGGCATCACAGGTACAATCAAGATTTGCCGCGGGCTCAACCAGAACGGCCACTTACCACCGAAATGTTCGATGATAATGCCTAAGAATCGCTCGAAGCTCCCGATAATAGCTCTGTGAATGACAACTGGACGAGCACGGCCTGGGCCTGGCTCACTGCTGCTATTGGTGGATGGAGCATCTGGGTTGGCAGCATCTTCCGTGGTTTTGTCTGCGGGCTTCGCCTTGGCTCCCGTCTCGCCAGTCATGTACTCGAGCTTGAAATTCACTGGCATTTGATAGTCCAGTTGGATGGTGGCGCACTGGAACTCTCTCTTCAATGCATCTTGGATAGTGATGTCAATTTTCGGCCCGTAGAAAGCGCCATCACCCTCGTCAACCTCCCAGTCATTGCCTTTGAATTTAGTCAAGGCGGCACGCAATTGCTCTTCAGCGTAATTCCAGGTTTCGAGCTTTCCCATGTATTTTTCTGGTCTTGTAGACAGTTTCAATTTGAAGCTAAAACCGAACAATCCGTACACGGAACGCAAGAAATCAAATAGGCCATCGATCTCTTGCATGATCTGCCCCGTGATTTAGTAAGAAGTGATCAACGGGGGGAGTATAAAACATAGGATATCTACCTGATCCTCAGTGCAGAATATATGTGTATCATCCTGCTGGAATTTTCGCACTCTCGTCAGTCCGTGGAGTGCACCAGACGCTTCATTCCGATGCAACACACCGAAATCTGCTATCCGAAGAGGCAGTTCTCGGTAACTCCGCTCTCTGTGCCCGAACATGACTGCGTGTCCAGGGCAATTCATAGGCTTCAATGCCCATTCTCTCTTTTCAACATCAAGCTTGAACATGTCGTCCTTGTAATGAGCCCAATGTCCGGATTGACGCCAGATTCCAACATCATACATGTTTGGAGATTGAACTTCCTGATAACCGCGCTTACGATACTCAGCTCGGAGAAGGGACTGCAAGGCGTTGATAATTTTCGTGCCATTTGGAAGCAAAAAGGGGCATCCGGGAGAAACTTCGTCAAAGAAAAATAAATCCTGTTCCTTGCCGATCCTCAGATGATTCCGCTTTTCTGCTTCTTCGAGGAATTTCAGATGCTCCTGCATTTGCTTCTTGTCAGGAAAGGCGACACCACGTATCCGTTGCAGAGTATCGTTAGATTGATCACCTAAGAAATAGGCCGCAGAGTTCTTGAGGTGACATTAGTCTCTTGGTTTCAAAACAAAGTCAATACTCTATATATACAAACCTGCATAATCTTCATGACCTTAATTTTTCCAGTATTTTGGATGTGAGGACCTCTGCAAAGGTCGACCAGAGTACCACATCGATATACTGTGCTGCTCTCCCCTTCAACGAGATTATTAATATAGTGCAATTTGTATTTGCTGTAGGCGAACATTTTTTTCAGGTTCTCTTTGGAGACTTCGAGTCTATCAAAAGGCTGCTTTTCCTTGAAAATACGGGCTGATTTTGAATCAAGCGCCGGCCAGTCGGATTCTTTCACAACATGACTATAGAGAATTTTATTCTTAGTACACTAAATTTCTCAAGGAGGGTTAAAAAAATAATAAAATAAAATAAAATAAAATAAAACCTACCCTGGCTCCAAGGCCATATCATAAAAAAATCCCTGAGGGGTCGGTGGGCCATGTGAAAGCAAACAGCCGTAATAGCACTCACATGCCTCTCCCAGTACGTGGGCGCTGGAATGCCAGAAAACCTCCCTCCCTTCTGAAGAGTCAAAGGGGAGGAAAGACACCCTGCAATCCCTTTCCAACGGCCTGTCCAAATCCCAAAGTTCTTTGTCATCCAACTTTGCAACCACCACAGTAGAACTAATCTCCTTGGGTATATCACGTAGAAACGAGCCTGGAGTGGTCTCCCACGCTCTGCCAATGACTGTGGAAGGGTGAGAATCGCCAACGTCAACAGTGATATTGATATCGAAGCGGGGTTTATGTTTTAATTCTTCGTCATGTTTTCGCTTCAGCTCCTCAAACAGCTTATTCCGCTCTACAATGAAATCCGGCAGAGGCTCCTCAGCTGTGGATTCGGGCTTCTTCGACTTCGCTTTCGCAGCTTTCTCTGGAGGCGGGGCAGATGAATCGGAGGGGGAGAAAGCATGCCCCATGGCAGGACGGAAAGGAACGCCTTGGTGCTGATTTTCGGAACTGGGAACGCTGGAGGTATCTCCAGCCATATTGGTACACGGTGATGGACTGGCACAACTAATTCCTCATACAGCAATGTCTGTATGTTGCTGTGAGACAAGTCTGAGTCCAGTTGTTGTGTTGTCTGTATCATTTATATGGCGCAGGAAAAAGAGAAAGTATCGAAAGCGGTGTATCACGTGTTTAGCTTTTTTTGCTCCCACTAAATTTTGTCGGAGAAACAATTTAATTGAAGCTACCGAAAAGCCCTCGACAGTGCTGCATTCCTCCCCATCACTGACTCAATCACCCACAATCATGTCGTTTAGAGGAGGCAGTCGAGGTCGCGGTGGCTTTGCTTCTGGAGCCAATCGCGGCAGCTCAGGCGGAGGACGAGGTGGTAGGTTGACTCACGCAGTGCGCAAAGCCCGCTGTTGACTTGATTTTAATCTGACACATATAATTCCGTAGGACGAGGCGGTTTCCAGTCGTCATTCGGCCCTCCACCTTCAGTATTGGGTGAGCCTTAAGCCTGCGATCGATTCTTTTGCTGCGTAGGAAGCTAATGTGGGCAGAAATGGGTTCGTTCTTGCACGCCTGTGAAGGAGAGATGGTTTGCGAGTCCATCAACCCTAAAATCCCCTATTTCAATGCGCCGATATACTTGGAAAATAAGGTGCGGATAAATTATCTAACCCAAAGTTACCCATGTGAAGGAGGAGGCATGAGATTTTAATACTTATATATGGTTTATGCGTGCGCATTAGACTCCCGTCGGAAAAGTTGATGAAGTCCTCGGCCCTATCAACCATGTCTACTTCACCATAAAGCCCCAGGAAGGAATCATCGCAACTTCGTTCAAATCAGGCGACAAGTTCTACATTGGAGGAGACAAGTTGCTGCCATTGGAAAAGTATGTAACCAAACCTATCAAACAAACACCAATATGTCGACTGAGCAAGTCTATATATTAACATATTCTTTTTCTTCACCAGGTTTTTGCCTAAGGCAAAACCACCACCAGGTAGGTATACCCATTCAATTCCTGTTTTCTACATCGCAGTATACTTTCTTACCCTGTCTAGGTGTGTCGAAACCAAAGAAAGCCGGTGGCGCTGGGCGGGGTGCGTCGCGTGGTGGGCGTGGTGGTCGCGGAGCTCCCAGAGGAAGAGGCGCTCCACGAGGCCGAGGCGGAGGGCCAGGACGAGGGGCGCCGCGCGGAGGAAGTGGGAGAGGGGGTTTTTCATCCCGGGGCGGCTCTAGGGGCGGGTCTCGCGGGGGATTTGGCGGGAAGAGGTTCTAGTTATATTTATTTATTTTCTTTTTATCGGCGTTTTGGGAGTTCTTAACGGTGGTTATTAATTTTACCCAACTGATACATGCTGTGTGCAAAACCGATTCTTTTCTCTCGATTTCTATTTATTTTTCTTTTCGATTTCTGCTTTATGAGGGAATTTGGGTAATTATTTAATTGTGGGACTGGATATCTAAGATACCTGGGTGCATGTTGTAAAGACGTGCATTTATTCTGCTGAGTCAATTGAAGAATTTCCATAGAAGATTAGCTACAGAGAGCATGTAGTCTCCAGACCTTCCAAGGTTAGTATTTGAGTTTCATCGAAACTCAGCGGTTCCAACTTTTCGAAGAGGCCGTTGTTTTTCTGTTCATGTGCAGTTTTGGTTCGAGGCTTGGTTCCCCTCAAATATGACGAAATGTTATCCCCGGCTGGTTCTGGTGAACCTCGACAACTCGAGTCTCAACTTGTAATTTCGTTATTTGTTCTTCCCTCGCCGCTCAATACCATCCATCCACTCCCCCACTGCCAACCAGATATTTTATTCTTTTTTCTTGCTATCTTGGGTAAATTTACTTTATCCAGAGCTGTGGCAACTCAACAATAATAACACCCTCTACTCCGTATGTCGAGAAGAAGCTCCGCCGCTCCCAGCCCTGCTGGCAGTGATGCTCCCAGCAACGATACAAACAGCAAGGACCGTGGTGAGCGCTTACATTAAATCCCTAAAGGATGGCTTCTGGGCGCATGCAGCTAACATGCTGCTACAGTAATAGACAAGCAGAAAATGCTGCTCTCGGCGGACTCGGGCCATTTCAGCTTGCTCAGGTCTGTTCCCACTCTTACATAACCTTTTCCTATCGCAAGGTCTTAAAATAAGAAAACAAAGTCATTGATATGGTTATTATTTCGATATATGCAGGGCGCTACATCTGGCCGATCTTGTTACTGAATTGAATGGTAAGTTCGGCTATCCTTCTGTGCTCTCTGTTTCTCGTTGCGCAAAACTAATTTTGCACCGCTACAGGGTTTTGCGGAGGCAAGTCGACATTCCGATATGAAATCCGAAATCTGAAATCTTCCCATCTAACATTCCATCTAGTCATGTCTGTCTTCTCATCGATGCGATACTGTCTAGGCGAGTCGACCCAATATAGGGATCTATGGATAGCCCTGTCATTCATGCCATTTGGTCTCCTCTTCGATTTTATGGACGGAAAAATTGCCCGGTGGCGACGAAAAGCGTCAATGATGGGCCAAGAACTCGATTCTTTAGCTGATCTGGTAATATCAAAACTACAATACATGCATGATCGCCATGTTTTGCTGAACTCCCCATCTAACAATCTTTCTTCAATCTACAAGGTCTCCTTCGGCATCGCTCCCGCTGCCACCGCCTTCGCAATCGGCATGCGCAGCCCCCTGGACCACATATTCCTCACCTTCTTCGTCCTATGCGGCCTTACCCGACTTGCCCGCTTCAATGTGACCGTCGCCACTCTGCCCAAGGATACATCGGGCAAAGCGCAGTATTTCGAAGGCACGCCGATTCCGACCACGCTGGTGATTGCGGCGCTGATGGCGTATTGGGTGTCGCAGGATTGGATTCTGGGGGAAATACCGTTTGGCGTGGTGGGTGCGGGTTCACTATTGGAATTTCACCCGGCTGTTGGTTTGTTTGTGGTTCATGGTTGTTTGATGGTTAGTAGAACGATACATATTCCGAAACTGTGAGGAGGGATAAGAAATCAAGCATATGTGAAAGACACGGAGGGTGCAAAGGAGAAGTGAGAGTTTGTGTATACGACGGATAGCGCAACAAGGGCGGATTCTTGATAGTAAAAAAGTGAGAAGGGGCAGGCGATATCATGTTAAATTTTTGGTCCTTTTCAAAGACAAAATAGTGGGATACGTTGGTTTTTTTTTTTTTTTTTTTTTTTTTTTTGTGTTGTTTCCGTTTCCCCACACTTCTTATATGACATACCTATTGCTGTTTGCATGTTTGTCTGTCTGTTTCTGCTATGTTTTCAGGATTTAAAGGGATGATGGAAAGGGATAGGGAATGTCACACTAATGGCATATCTTCCGAATAACGTCAGGGAATATCCCTTTTGTTCATCTATAGAAGGAAAGTATCTCCGGCCCTTATGTCTAGGTTCCTCGATCATGGATATATTCAAGATAAGCTATTGTGGCGCTTTATAAGGAAGCCATACACGCCCACGCAAATATGCGTTTATGACATTCTGCGCGATTATCGGCTCGGGAGGGATATCCATATCGGCACCATGCTATTCCTACCATGGAACTCTGCGGCACGAAGGTTTTCGAATATGCGCGAGCGAGATAACTCGTGACAAACTTGACTACTATGGGCCTCAAATCTGCAAATATCTGTTGAACCGCCTGTGATAGATATGTCAAGTCAGCCATCCTTACAACCCACACGCACGCAAGGACAAAAGCAAGCCAGACACTAGCTGAAGCTTTGAGTACGGCAGTTTGTGAGGTCTGCAGCTCCGAATAGCGGCCTACACGGAAACAGGGAGGCTTCAGGCCCTCACCTGACTAAGGAGAGTATATGAACAGACATATGATATATCGGTCCGAACAGGTAGCCAAAGACAAACCGGTATAATGAATATATTTGAACGGAGAGGACGGAGCTTTTTTTCTTTTCTATTTCGGATAGTGCCTGTAAAGTTCACCTTGAAGGTGGAATATAGGCCATAAAAACAATAAAATCAGAAAGAGGGAGAAAAAGGATATATTTAAGACAGGGCTGAATATCTCACTGTTCCCATAGGTAAATATGTCACAACGCATCATAGATACGCAGAGTCAATCTTCGATAAGGACATGTATGCGCAAACCTGGAATAGTCTTCGAATTTGTATACATGCAACACATGCCAGTATGCATTGAGAAGAGGGTGGCATTAGCCAGAGCAAGAGAAGGTTCAAGAATTCCGGTCCCAGGTTCCCAATTGATAAACATGTCCTCCGGAAAGATTGTTAAAATCCACTCCCCCCAAACATGAGCGAAAACGATGACTTGTATGCCACTGAGTAGCACGGATATGGAACAGGAAGAGAATAGCTGCGCATACGAGGCAAGCAAGCATGCAAAACGCAACCTATATTTAAACTCCAGCATCCAGCCTCTTGCATCATCGGCAGGACATTGATTCCTCGAAAGTCATGTCTGGTACTCCGTAGATCCCATTCACATCCGAATAACACATCCGAATACATTATTATCAACAAGCACTTTCCACGGGGGGAGAAAAAAAATATAACGATTGGGTGAAGCGATTTAGGGACCAGGACGCAACGATGCCTCCGTTGCAAGCCTTTAAATTGAGTCTTTGCGTTGCTTCAATCCGTTCCGCCTTGTGATGAACAGTCTGACGTGTTCGAGAGAGTTCAAGTGCACGGGGGCCTCTGCTTGTCGACCCTTGGCTGGCTTCTAGTCTTTCTCTGCGATAGCTACTATGTGCTCTTCGTTTGCTGTTGGGTAGAATTAAAACATAAACACACCCCGAAGGGAAATAATGGAAGAGCATATCACAACCCTACTCGAAAGGGCATAATTTCTTCTTCCTCTTCCCGGCCTCCCGCTTGTTTTATTTCTATAGACGACGTCTTTCTCAGCATCGTTGCCATGAAACACATCAGATCCAAACATCCAATAACAAAGCAGCAGGGCGAACGATCTGCACGAGCCAGATAAATAACCATCGTCATCATCGCATCGTTTTAGGATTTCCGCATGTCGATCCGCAATATCAAATGCCCTTTCTCTGATGATACCACTACACAGGTGTATGGTGCTTGTATGTAACGTACATACGTACATGCACACGTAACCGTTTTGTAGAGAACATGCCACTGAGGGCCTGAGTGTGCAGAGATTGTGAAATGTTGAGTGCATGACGCTGTGAGATGGCCAACATGCCTGGCGCGTGGGTGGTTGGCGCGAATCGAAAAGCCTTTCCCCCGCTTTCTCGCTCATCCACGCGCCAAATTTGCACAAAAGCTGCAATGATGGTTGGGTGAGTTGAGATTGGATGGGTGGGGGCAAAAAATAAACAAATAAATAAATAAATAATGCATGTAATTGCTATTATTGGTTCAGTGGTTCAGCTGGAAGTGCATTCCACCGCAGCTTGCATCAAGTGATATGTGAGTTCGAGAAGCCGGCGCTTCGAAACATGTTCATATATGCTGGCATGGCGGTTAATCGCAACATTTAAATTTCAGGGATTAATGGATGTACACCTGTAGCCAGGCGTAGTGGTACTCATGTATGGCTGGCATCAGTAAAACGGCAAGTTTCAAAACAGTGGATGGCATTGGCAGTTGATGACAGCGGTTATTGTTGATGCGAAAAGAGAACTGTGACTGGAGACTGACCGATGAATTCGCGATTGGGGAGAGCCCAACCGCGCAGTTGAGCGGAGATCAACTTCAAGGGGGCGAACATCCAACTGTGGAATCGCAGGGAGAATTCCTCCATGCGGTTCGGAATAATGGGCAGGTCCGTCCTCCGTAGAATTGTTGTCTTTAGCTACAGTTATGCGCAGAGTCATCTGGATGTCAACCTAACATGCATTCTGCATGGTTTTCGATTAGATATCCGGAACGAGTTAAAGTTTTGTCTTTCTTAATCATGTCTCCCGGTTTTTTGGTAGTATTACAAGAAAGGCAGAATCTTTTCTTTCCCGTGCTCTTGACCCTGAAACGGAAAACACAAACCGTCTGCGCATCTCAATATCATCGTATCATTCACTCATCTTAACCGAAGTGTAGATATCAATTATGTTTTTCTTTTAGATCAATGCAGATCTAGACACTTCCCTCCTCCTAGATAAGTCCAGAACAACTCAAATTGTTATATTTATACATGGCCTACATCGTGGCTGGAAAATAGTCAACATAAAAATGAGAACCCTAGGATTTGCCGCAGTCTGTGGCCGAATAGTGGGGAGGGTGTTTTTTTTTTTTTTTCCTAAAAAAATAGCAAGCCGTTTGGAACCGTTCCGCCTGATTGCTTTACTTCTAGAAGACAAACAAGTGTGGACATTCGTATCCTTTTGGTGTTTTTAAAGATGCAAACACCAGCATTGGAAATTATCTGTCGTTGGGTTGATGCGGTTACCCGCACGTCCATTCCAGGGATGTTTGACGGATAATGTCTTGTAGTCCTCGTAAGAGCTTGCAATAGGCAAGGTTGATGAACGACACACACCACCAACAGCTAACAAGGGGAACGTGCAAGGGACGAGAGACGGTTGATTTGATGGTTGAGGAAAAGATGTCTTGTTTTCATAAAACAGTGATTGCTCTGCAGAAAACCTGCTAGTCGAAAGGAACCCGAGTTGCACCGTGCATGCATGTTATATACTGGGTACCCTCGTGTAGGATAAATGAACTACGACAATTCCTTCACGGAAACCCGTCGGATTGTGCTTGGTAGAGGAATGATGAGAACGGTCTCCCCGAGAGCTATTTAAGTGGCGATTTGCTTCTTAATTCCCGGATGAGGTCGTTTTCAGGGACCTCGAGCATTCCCCACCTGTCCTAAAGTCGAGGCAGTTAGATGTAAACGGTTGAGATAAGATGACCGAGGGAGTCTCCAACCGGGGCGAGTGTTTCTCCTCATTTTCCTTCCCTCAACCCTCAGCTGTTCTTGAGCCAAGATTAAAAATACCCATGCAGTCCAACAAACCAGACGTAATTTTTCTAGAATTATTGGAATGGGAGCTTCCAAGCTTGGAGGGCGAAAACCATTGAAAACACAGTGACAGGAACAACAAATTGAAACAAGCTAGGTCCTGATCAACCTCAGATAATCTCGAGTCAAAGAGTCAAGGCTGCTACCCTTTTGTTTGAAGTTTCATGGCTTATCTTGCATGTTTGTTGGCTGCTCTGTGCTAATGGCAACACAGGGATGAAAACTTGAAATTTTGTAACGCTTGTTCAGTTTGAGTTTAGGGTCGAGCCATGAAGGCGATTCCAATTCGTGGGCCGCTAACTTTTTCTCAAATTTTCAAGTCAGAGTCAGTACAGAGTTAAGGGGGGGGGGCTTTAGCTGGCAAAATGGGGCCCAAATAGGACCAATCCCTGCCTCGAGATCCTACCCAAGCTGTGGCGTTTGCTGTGTTACGAGGCCTTGGGTTCTGACGTGTTTATTTTACATACGTGGTTGTTTGCGGATTGGGGAATGCCGAGACTGCTTTATCAGGGACTCAACGAGCCATTCACCCATGGGATATTTTGAGTCTCGAGTTTTCTTTGAGATTGTATTTCGTACTGTGCCGGGGGGGGGGGGGGGGTTAGAGGTGGTGGAGACCAGAGGACGTCAAAAACAAAGAAGCAGTGGTGGGAAGAAGGGAGTTTTTGCCTCCGGAGTCTTGTTTTCAAGCTTGTTCTGAAAAAGATAACTAGATAAAGGATGTCTCCAAGCAAGCGCCTTGAAACGAGAGGCAAAAATCCAAGGGGCGGGCAAACAATCATCCACAGATGGATTGACAGATAACGTCACCCGGCATGCGGAAGAACTGACTGTGTGCATTGTCTTGAGAGGTTAATTATTTGGCTGTTTTTATTTTCCATTGGATTTTAAAGGGAGAGGAGGAGTGCGGTAGTCCAAGATCAATTACCGTCGTCGGCTGTGTCAGAGGATCGGGCAATGGGACGCTGAGAGTTGCTGAGAGCTGCTGAGATTCTTCTCTGATGGTTTCTTCTTCCCCTTCTGTAGCTACAGGAGTCCTCCAAGGAAGAAAACCCGGTGGTGGAGGTGGAAGGTTTAGCCTGAATAAGCTAGGGCCAGCGGTGTTCCTGGTAACGACCAACGTTAACGAACCAACCAAAGTTATCGGAACAGGTGCAGTGGTACACAGTTACCGATACGTGCGGTGGTGGATAATAAATAATTGATTGCACTCCGTCGGGAGAGCCGTAAGTATCCGTATCTTACATACCAGGAACGCACTGTCAGAGCGACGGATCTTAAATGACCCCTTCGCCAATCAGAGCCGGCTAAGATATCGAGATATGAGGGGCGGGGATCCTGACCGTCGCAAGCCTGCACCCAGGAGGCTACACTAGTAGTAATGCTGTCCACCGCCCAATTACCCGTACATACAAGATACCACCTTAATACAACCACGGGCGGTTTTCTCACGCTCCCGCCAAAAGCGGCCTAGTCGCTTGCCTTTGCCTGCGCCTGTCTGTCTGTCTGTCTGTCTGTCTTCGTTGTGTTGTTGTTGCTTCGTCCCCCTCTCCCAAAAGTCTGCAATCCCAACACCGTCTTTCATCCACGCTCGTTTGGACAACATCCCCCCATCCAGTCCGCCCTCCCTCCGCCCTCCCTCCACCCTCCATTCCGCTCCTTAGTTGGCTTCTATCGACTGTGGCAGTCGTCTTACTGCCTTTCTGTTCCCTTGGATTTTCTCCTGCTTCCAGAATAATAATACTCCTTCATGCGTTCATTCATTTTCCCTCTTATTTGACCGATCGTCCTGCACAGGGACATCAGGGGGTGAGTCGACTCCTCTTCCCCACTCCTTCACCCTACCGCCCAGGTACACATCCACATCCAGACATCGCGTGTCTCTCATATATCGAACATCTGTACACCTCTGTTTGATTTTTCATCGAGCGTTACTCCATCGAAAACCCCTAGTGGCCCGGATTTGCCGTGGGTCAGTCACCCATTGATAGGAGCCAATTATCTATCTATCGTTGCCATCACCCCAGGGACAACAACCGTTTCGATGGTGGATTGCTAAGAAAGGACAATATTCAGAGGAATCTGCTGTCCTTCTAGAGAGAAGGAAGGAAGGAAGGAAAGAGAGAAACGAACTGGAGAAACGTTCTAGCAGTTTCGTCACGACAGAAGGATAGGGAGGTAAATCCGGGTTGGATAACTGAGAATAGAATCTTAGTTTTTGTCCTTGCTGGTTTCTTGCTTGAGAGGCCCTTAGGACTCCAGTATTGGATTATACGACTTCCAATCACGATTTGGACTTTTTATTTATTTATTTTTCTTTCTCTTTTCTTTTTTTCCCATCTCCTCTACTCGAACACCTCACACCTTCTAAAAGATGAAGTCGTTCGCGTACCAGGCCATTGTTTTGGCCTCCGTCCTCACCGTGGCCGTATCCGATCCTATTCGGGTCGTTCTTCGAGATGGTATTATCGGGCCAAAGAACAAGACCGTCGACATAGGTTGCTACAAAGCGGTGAAACCATTTGAGGATCTTGGAGAATACACTTGGCAGTCAGTTGGTTATTGTCAGGACGAATGCCTGAAACTGAAAAAATCTGTCATGGCACTTTACAAAGGCTCCAACTGCTATTGCGGAGATAGAATACCAGCAGACTCGGAAAAGACGAAAGTCGAAGAGTGCAAGTTAAGTTGCCAAGGATTTCCAGACGAGACGTGTATGTCCCCAACCAGAACTCGTTTCAAATAACAAAAGCTGACCATTTCCAGGCGGAGGATCCAATGCATATCACGTTCACCTTACTGGCCTCTTGAAGGAGAAGCAGATCCCTGTAGTTGGCGGAAGGACCTCGTCGCAGAGTACTAGCACTTCCACTTCTTCTTCGGTTCTCACAACCGGAGCAGGGGAAACGGTCGTAGTCACACCCACATCTTCTGCAACACCAAATGGTGGCCCGAACAAAGCTGGCATCGCAGCTGGTGTGGTAGTTGGCGTTATTGCTCTCGGGGCCCTAATTGGTGGTGGGTTCTTATACATGAAGTACAAAAAGCGCAAAGAGGTGGAGGAGGAATATCGCCGCAACGCTACCATTAGCAACTTCGTTTCTGGGGGGAAGCCATTTAATTCTCAGCAATCCTCAATGTCCGACTCCCGCCTGGATCCAGCCATGATGTCACAACGACGCCAGAGCAATGGTAGCATCGCTGACGACCAAGATTTTTCCAGAAGGATTTTGAAGGTATGACTGCTGCCAGAATACCCCAGCTGGATACCTGTTTGTCAGCTACTTACAAACTTCTTTTAGGTTACCAACCCGGACGGCAGTCATTATTAATGAATCCTTGGAAGGAGCTGGCTCGCCCAAACCTGTCTATAATTTCCAACAACCCCTCTCTCCAGAAGGTCGAAAATTGCGTGAACATTTTCGTTTACTTCCTCTGAATTTACATGCACGCTGTCATCCCGTTTCTCGTCGAGCTGCCACGTTTACTTATATTTCAACACTCGATATTCCTACTTCGTTCCTATGTTCACGCACGGTCTTCTTCCCATGCACTCCCTCTCACTTCTCACCCTCCGATTCCTCGATCTACATTCGACTGTTCTTAACGAGCTCTTATCCACAACTCTATCTGGCGTTATGGCATTTGAAGCGTGATGATGCGGACGACTTGTTTGTCAACATAAAAAAAAAAAAAAAAAAAAAAAAAAACCCTCATTGTTTACCAATTTCGATTTACGTAGTATATGAGAGACAGTGGAATTGGTTACGGGGATTCCTCCTAACAAGGGTTCGAACTGGTTCACCCCGTAACTTCTGGCCTCTGTGCTTGATACCAAACAACTTGAAATCTATCCACCCGAGTGAATGATGATGGAAAAGGTTGACATATTGTAATATGGTCCCTACTTTATTACACTCTTTAAAAAAAAAAAAAATTCTCACCCCAACATACTCACGCTGCTTCATTCATGCCTTTGAATTGTTTTCTTATTTTGTCCTTTTTTTTGGCTCTCTCTTCTTAGTGCGGAATGTGCTAGCCCAAGAAGCGCTGCACACCTAGATCCTATCACACCCCTTACCGTTCGCCGGCTTATTTTTCATTTTAATATCTCCTTTCAACAGTTCCCAAATACCATATCACGGATGTGTGGGTTTCCTGGTTACGGTACGCGGCTTGTGTGGTCAAACGGGTATTTCCAAAGAAAGTATGTAGGGGAGAGGATTTTTTTTTTGTCCTTTTTGATTTATTGATTTACCTCATATACCTCGTTTCTTTTTCCATTATTTTCTTTCATTGGTTAAACAATCATGGGCGTTCGTTTTCTCTCACTTATTTTTGTCTGTTTTTGGTCATAAACTTTTTTTTTTTTTTCATATATGTAACTTGTTGTATCATTGAGAACACATTGTTTTCACCTCGTGTTTGCTACTATTCCTTATAGTCATCGTGATATGCTACTCAGGTCTGGTATGCCCCCAACGGTTTGTTCCTCTCTCCTTTTCTTTTATCTAGATTTTATATGTTTGGTGAATCGAATCCGAACAAAAATTCGTTTCCCCTTCTCGACACTCAAGATACACAGCTATCTATTCTTTTTTTTAAATTTTTATTTTTATTTTTTTATTTTATTTTATTTATTTATTTATTTTTTTTTTTGGTTTATTCCAACCAGCCTATTTCACGACACTACCGACTTACATTCAACAGATGACGGAAAAGGAGAGCCGCCATCCCTAATCAATCGCTCCACCGGCATTCACATCCAGATGTCGATCCAAGAAAAGTGAAAGTCTCAAGGCAAACGAAATAGACGACATTCACTTTTTGTGTTTTACCTTTCCCCTTCTCCCCTCTGCAAACCATGAGTTTCGTCTGATGCGAACCCTCCATATGTACGTACCAACGAACCCAAAATCCCAAAAGACATTCACACCAACAAAATGATGAAACTCGACTTTACATTCAGTGTTATCTTTCTTTCATTGTTTGTTTGTCTGTCTGTTTCTCTTTTCCATTTTTTCAGAAAGCACCGTGTAGCTTTCAGCTAAAGGATTGCAAAGGGCGGGAGGGTGGGAGTGTACGGGTTGTGTTTTGGACCGTGGATTTTCAGATATGGACACGGGAGATTTTGATCCGTTAGGCATGCATTTGCATCTCAGGTATAATAGCACCGTGTCAACCCCTTTCCCAAGCCTTAAACGAGTCTATTTTCAATTGAATTGTTGCTGTGTATTTCTAGTGGGGGTATATATACGTGCGGGTGTGCCCCGTGCCGTGGGATGTCTGGATGGTCGTAAGTGCGTGTGGTTGTGGAAGGAGAGGAGAAAAAGGGAGGAGTGGAAGAAGATGTAAATCGTATCTCATCATTAGACGGAGGGATACCCCCCTTCAACAACGCAAGAGAGGTAAAACCCCGTACAGCGGGATGTGTTCAGGTTCCTCCTAGTCAACTTGTCCAAGTACAGTGTATCAAACCCAAGGACGCCTCCGTTTTGCAGTGAAAAAAAAATAAAATAAAATAAGTGCCATAGCAAATAAGATAGAAAGGAAACGGCATGTAAGGTCCCGGGAAAAATAGATAGAGATAATTAGTTATTGCCATTAACCAAAAAATAAAAAATAAAAATAGCAGGATTCGTTTCTCCTCCAAATTATCCAACTCCAACGCCTTGAGATTTCGTTACGTCTTCTATCACACACAACTCATACCTCAATATTACCCTGCACTCATATATATCGCGGTACATAATATTAAATTCAGTTCAAATACCAAAGCAACCTCTTCCAGTCAACATAAACCATCATAAACCCCCCACCAAACCCCCATGCACGCCGCCACAACCAGATCCAACATCTTTAACCCTTCATCCTCAATAATCAACTTGCCCAACTTCGCACTTTTACCAAACGCTCCCCCGCCGGCGCGTTCACGACCCAAACTAAGATCCAAGCGGCCAGCTAGCCCCTCCGCACGGCTGCGAAGGACGCTCGCTATGAGTGCAGTCTCATTCGTAGTATCGTGGCTGGCATATGGCGTATTGCTTTTGGAATTATGTCCACTATTTTGTGAGGAGAACATGGGTAGATTGAAGCGGATTTCTGCCACTGTGACTGTTGATCCCTGGGTTGACGGGGGGGAACTAGCAGCTGCAGCTGAGGATTCGAGGGCGGACTGCAGTTGTTGTAAGTTTAGACGGGGCTTGGGGTCATCTGGATTATCGCTGTTTGTAGTAGTTGGGAGATTTAGGCCGGCAAGGGAGGGGATGCTGTTTGGGATGGTATGTTTGCACTTTAGGGTGCGGCCGTTGACGCCTGTGGTGAAGGTGCAGATGCCTTCCCAAGGCGATGTGAACGAGTAGTATTTTCCTCGTTGTATTTTTGAAGCAGGTGGATCTTTGTTATAGGCCAGATCTAGGGAAAGGGAGCTGTTGCTGGAGGTCCAGATGTGGCCATGGCCATTGCGACGGCTCTGCGGGGAGGTGAAGGTGAGGTGGCGGATGAATTTTAATGGTTCGCCATTCGTGGATGTGGAAGGGGTGTGTCGCTCTGTTGGGAATAAGGGTATTCGCTCTCCTGCCAGCTTCTTATAGCCCGGCGTGAGGATTTCGATTGCTATCGTGCCGTCCAATGCTACATCTGGCGAGGATGAGGAAGCGCAGTTCGTTATTGTCCCCACGTTCCACTGGTGGTCATTGGTCGTATCACGCCGTATAAGCGTGAGGTGGAAAGGGTGAGGGAGTTCCCGGGCCTTCACACTCATCCGCCGTCGTCCCGGTTTGGAAAACGGACTAGATATACGACAATTTCTAGAGATCTGATCCGTGAGGAGATGTGAGGACCTGAAAAAGCTTTGCCTCTGGAGCCGTTCGGACGTAATTGACAAACCCCCGCCATGCCAGCTAGCTCGTCCATTATGTTGTCCCTCCATCGCAGGAACGGTGGATGATGTTAACGATTCGCTATTGCTTCGAGCTATCGCACTTATGGATTGCTCTCTCCATCTCGGGTCAACTTCTTCTGCGATAGATTCAGCAGTATTGGGGGCTGGCTGAGGGAGGGCAGCGTTGCTGGAGCCAGTGGGAGGAAGCGGTAACGGTTTCCGGAGAGGGAGGCGTCGTTTCCATCGTGATTCACTCTGGCTATTTGGCACCTGTGTATCAGGAATCCGAGAGTCCCATGCTTGAGAATCGTCGTTTCTTGCGATGACGCTATGTGGGATATTTCTATCTGACGATACAGGCCGTCTGGGAATCGAATGCCGTTTGTTCTCTCTAGCTTGCGTATTAGCGCCTGGTGCTGGTTTTCTGTTAACGCAATTCAACCGCGTAACACAAGAGGAGGACTGGTGAGGGTTCGGGAGAAATTTATTGGAGTGCTTTTCCTTTTCGATTGCTCGAAGAACTGCCTCATCCTCGGGGGTTGCGACATGTATGTAGTAGAGCGCCGCTTTAATGAGTTCGGACGTGATGCTAGATTCAGTAGGGGGTTTTAAAGGGGAAAGGAAGACATCTGAATAGAATATAAAATAAAGGTTAGAAAGACTTGGGCCGTTATTCCTTTTTTTTTTTTTTTCTCTCTTTTCCTTACGTGCGTCAATGTAGAGGATGCAAACGTTTACATTGTTGTATATCATCTGCGACGTCACATATTTCATACCAGTCTCCTCCAGAAGAAAATATGACATCACGTACCTCTACTACCAGGCACACGGACGATATATAGCACGAGGGGTTCCAACAGAGCTTTAGAAGGATTGCGCGGGTAGCGAGGAGGGTTGGCAGCCAGAGTCATCAGCGGAAGATACGATTTTGCTTCCACGACGCGGCGGCGCGAGGAGTCCATGATCCTGGTGATATCCAACTAGATCTGGAGACTCAGTTTTTGTCTTGAATAGATAAATATATCTCGAGGAATATCTGTTCCTGGAACTGCCATCCACCTTGTGTGCTTCAACCATTCAGCGTTTGCTGCATCATCATCATCATCATCATCATCATCATCGTATCGTTGGGTCTTGGTTGCTTTTGGCTGTTGCTACACCTGACAATCACCAGCAGGGATGCAAAAATAACCTATGATCACAAAGCCGGCGCAAATCTAGAACATTATAAATACTCACGGAAATATATATATTTTTATATGGACGAGTTCAGGCGCTTCTCTTGTCTTGCAATGCAAATAAACACTTCTGCAGCCAAGTGCAACTCCCATCAGAGAAATGCAGCGGTAAGAAGAGCCGGCGCAAAAATGTGCAGCTTCATGAGGGGTTTAAATAGGCAAACGAAATGGCAATAATGAGGAACCAAAAATAAAAGAAACAAACCTGCAGCCTTAAGGAAAGATTGCCCCTAGGACTGCTTAGCCATTCAAGCGCCTCGTATTCCCCCCACCCACCCCTTTTTCAGCTGCGCTATATCCACGATTGTGCGGAATAGAGCTCCCAAGGACCAAAAGCACTTCTCGATGTGTCGGGGCGTTTCTTAGATATCTAGCGGCCAAAAAAAAAAAAATGCCCCCAACAAGACGGACCTAATAGGCTGAAGAACAAGAGACGAGAACAAGCGGCAAAGGTCAAGAGCACATCCAGATGGAATAAGTTGGAACTTAAATGTCTTCGGGCGAGCGGTTAGGTCGCAACTTTATGAAAATTAAGGTTATATACGATTGAATCAACAATATATCGCCTTGAAATATCAAAATCAAGATCTGACGATCGTTGGTGTTACCCTACGGAGACGGGCAGACCACAATTCGCCCTCCAATGACATGGCGTTGGGCTTCGGTATAAGCCACACTGTGATGATGAATGATGAAACCACTGTGCATACAAGGAAACACCAAACTAAATGGAACAGAGAAATTGTGTTGGTATCTGCTTTTAATATATAGATATGTGTTCTGTAGGAGTGCTCGAATAACCGCACCTAGGATGACCCAAAAAGGCAGCGAGACAACAAGGGGATGACGTATGCCTGTATAAGTTTACACCAATACGAGAGGAACAGGGAGGCTGCATGCGCTGTACGAGAGAATATGAATAAAACGGTAAGAGGTTAAAAACAGCCAATGATGTGAGTATAGGAGATTGTGAGAGAAGGAAATCAAGAGAACGCCTGAGCTCCAAGACCGTTGTTGGGGATAATTACAAAATTTCCGATTCCCCGTTATCCCCCAAAGAGCAAAGTGAAAAAAAAAAAAAACATCCACAATAAACCAAAACCCTCATCCCATAACTTACAAGTAGCAACAAAGATTATCTCAGTTTCAAACAACTGTTTCAGCTTGTTCGCCTTCTGCAATTATAGGCACGCTGAGTCCACGTTCGGGGCTTTGGAGGACCAGCTGTTCATGGCGTCGTGCCCGAAGGAAATCGCTAATGGACCGGATCAAGATGAACCATCCGACAATCATAAGAATATACGATATCCATTCGCTCGTTGTGATACCAGTGAACACGCCTGAATGTGACTCGGTGCCCGCATCGGAGTCACTTGAACCCTGTCCCACCTTGTTTGGGTCGAAATTGTGGCTGTTAGGGTCAGGAGGACTGACATAGCCGCCATTGGGTTCTGACGGTTGATTCAACTCGGTACTGCCCTTCATGTAAAAGCCGTATTGGACTAGTGTGAGGCCCAAACCGGCCTTGCTGCCGTTCTTTGCCGCATGTGTCGTGTGAAGGAGATAGGTAAGGAGGAAACCGACGAGTTGGAAAGAGGTGGAAATCATGCCGTTCCAGACAAAGGAGAATACGGAGCCGACAGGGAGGCCATCAACATAGACTTCGTCAGAAGACATGCCAGGAGCGACGATGGTGGTCTCCCAATAGGGAGGAGTGGCATCAGCTGCAGCTTGCTCGTATGACTACAACATGTTAGCAAATACATCTAGAGCCCGCTTCGACTTGATCGAGGAAAAAATCCGTAAGGCTTTCAGAGACATACCGGCGGTAGATCTTCCGTCTTTTCGCCCCTTTCTGGCTTCGCAGCCAAGTTCGCAAATACCCCGTCGTTTGCCGACCCCACCCCGCGTATTGTTCTAGATGAGGTAGAGACTGGAGGATTGGATGTTGGCTGCATCGTATTTCCAGACGCTGATACACCCTGAGATTGAGCTCCATTTCCTCTACCTGAGTATGGTGAAGGGCTATCAGCCTGGGTGGTGGTATTGTTGGCCCTCATAAGTCTTTGTCGGTCATCGGCCTCATCCTCTGCATCTGAGTCTTGGTCATCAGCGCCAAACGTATCTGCAAGGGTTTGATCTGTTTCGGAATATAAGGGATCCTGGGATAGGACGCGTCTCGAGGGTGGGGATAGCGATCTGGAGCGGAAAGATGGAGGAGGAGAAGAAGGTAAGGGTCCAGATTGTCCGGGGTGTAGGGTCACTTCATCACCGTCTTCTGCATCATGGGCATCAACCTGGAATTATCCAAGCGGTTAGCAATCGACAATCTTTGCAAACTCTCGAGATTTGTGATAGGCTTTAGGCTTAACGAGACTACAGGAGATGATATAGAAAAAATGACAATGGTTGACAAGAGGTTGCCTTACCCGTTGATATCGATGTGAGCTCATGACTGAGCCAAGGGAAGAACAAAACACGCAATACAAGCTCGGAAAAGAGAGCAAAGGATCTAGGGAAGGGATAGAAGGGGGCAAAAATGCAAGAACTATAGGAGAAATAGACGAGCAACGTAGTGAGATCGTGTATAGGCGGCGGTCGGATTGAAGAGTGTCGTGTAAGTTGATTGAAGCAGGCTTGATGTTTTGCGGGGTTTGTAAGCGATCACATGATAGTTAACTAACTAGTTAACTAACTATAACTAGTTAGTTAGATGACAACAGTGTGACTAAGCATCCCAACCGGCTCTTCGCAGCAAAGAAAAACATTTTGTATGGAAGGATATTGATAATTCTGAGCTTCATTTGTTGGTTCTGCAGATCGAACATGACATTCCTCTGGTTTATATACACCTTCATTTCTTTTAACATTTTTCCCATTCGATGAAAATATTGGAGATTCTCACCACATAATATTCATATTGGAATTACTCTTCCCACTCTACAGTTCCAATCCCGCCCTCCAGATCTCTTCCTTCGAAACACATATAACTAACCAACCACCATGACAAAAACAGTTCGTTCCGTCCCCTTCCCCCACCGCTCAGAAATCCTCTATAAACCAACTAACCACCCCCTATCATCCAGCTTTCTCCCGAAACCATCTCTGCACATATAAACCGCATCATATCCCGCTGGCCGATCGACCACGTCCGCCCCTCCTCCGTCTCCATCCAAACATATCTGAAAACCCGCATACCCACCACCGCCCCTGCGATATCCCCTTCACACCCGCAAACACAACAGCACCAACAACTCTCCGCCTCTGGCATAAACGCCCTCTACTCACTTTTAGAAAACCGGTACGACAGGTTATACCCGCTTCCGCAGAATCTGCGGTATCCACGCAGTTCGCCGTCGCATTACGATGATGTGCTGAGGGAGTTTAAGGAGGCGCCGGAGAGGGGATGGTTGAAGAGGGTGGTGAAGAAGGTTAAGGGGGCTTTTAGATTTCGGTAGGTGAGGTATTTGGCGTTTTAGAGATGGGGTATCGGGGTCGGATTGGATTGGATTGGATTGTATATATTATTTTACTTGTATGATTATATTTACTATTATTTTGGGACGGTTTACTTAGAGCGGATACATACTCCGTCAGTGGATCAGTGTGTCTATAAAACACTCAAATGGGGCAAAAGGGGCAAAAGGGATAACGGATAACGGATATCGAAATATCCCAGATCAAAATCGATTGACACATCTCAACCCGATAGAAAGCGGGGCCACGAACCCACACATTCAAGGGGCATTACAGAAGTAGGCACGCCTTTTATATATATAGAACAGCGCAAAAGCAAAATATCAAAAGGAAATCCCCAAAACAAATATGGTATATACACAAATATACAACCAACCGCCCCCCATCACTCATTTGCGCACCAGAACAGCCACCTTCACCCCCTTCATTTATTCCCCTGTCCTTACTCACAACATAGACCCAACCACATCCGCAACCTTAAACGGCGCCTCCGTCTTTGCCCGCACTTCATCAACAGTCACCCCATCCGCAAGCTCAATCAGCGTCAACCCATCCGTGAAATCAACATCAAACACACAGAGCTCAGTGATAATCCGGCTCACGCACGCACGGCCCGTGAGCGGGAACTCGCACTGCTTAAGGATCTTGGGATTGCCCTTCTTATCTGTATGTTCCATAGTGACAACGACCTTGGTCATGCTAGGGTTCGAGACGAGGTCCATGGCGCCGCCGAAGCCCTTGATTTTGCCCGGAAGCATCCCTGTAGAAGTGTTAGGGAGGTGGCCAGAAGAGGGGGAGGAAGATAAAATGAATGGAAGGAATCGGGAAAAGGGGAAGGGAGAGAAAAATAACTGACAGTTAGCCAAATCGCCCTTCGCGCTGACTTGCATGGCACCCAAGATAGTCAGATTGATTCTTCCGGACCGAATCATGCCAAACGATTCCTCACTGCCAAACACCGCAGCACCGGGCAAGAGCGTGACAGTTTCCTTGCCCGCATTGATCAAATCCGGATCCTCCATGCCCTTCTTCGGATACGGACCCAGTCCCAATATCCCATTCTCAGATTGTAACTGCACCTCCACAGACGGATCTACAAAGTTGGGAGCAAGCATCGGCATTCCAATGCCCAGATTCGCGTACATTCCATTCTTGAACTCCTTCGCAGCACGACGGACGATGCGTTCCCGCTTGCTAGCCGTATCGCCTTTGCCCAATGCGGCCATGTCAGCGCCCTCACCGTCCTCCTTGGCAAAGGTGTATTTCTCAATCTTTTTCTCCGTCGTACTCTGAACGACGCGCTTAACATAGATGCCCGGCAGGTGTACAGCGGCCGGGTCAATCTCGCCGACGTCGACGATCTCCTCAGCCTCGACGATGGTCATCTTGGCATTGCGGCCCATAGCGCCGTTGAAGTTGGCGGCCGAGAAGCGGAATTGGCAGTTACCCAGTCTGTCGGCCTTCCAGGCTTTGACGAAGGCGTAGTCGCCCTTGATGGATTCCTCCATGACGTAGCTCTTGCCGTCGAAGACCTTGACGTCGCGTGGGGTGCTGTAGGACGCAACGGTGCCGTCTGCGTTGTGTTTCAGTGGGAGTTCGCCGGTTTGGACGACGGTTCCGAAGGCTGCGGGGGTAAAAAAGGCTGGGATGCCAGCGCCACCGGCACGACAGCGTTCGGCCAGGGTTCCCTGCGGGGTCAATTCCAGTTCAATCTGGCCACTGAGATACATGCGCTCGAAGGTCTTGTTTTCCCCTACGTAGCTGGCGATCATCTTCTTGATCTGTCCGCTGGCGAGGAGGAGGCCAAGGCCTGCCCCGTCGATGCCGGCATTGTTGCTGACGGCGGTTAGGCCAGTGATGGACTTATTAGCATGTACAGCTTCAATGAGGGTATCTGGCACACCGCAGAGACCAAATCCGCCGGCCAGGACCGTGGAGTTGGACTTCATGTCCTTGATGGCTTCAGCGGCCGAGGGGAGGACCTTGTTGATCGCACTTCGGCGGGGGGTGTTTGAGAATGCACGGAGGAGGAACGGTTGATGCTGGAGATGTGTGGATAATCACGTCAGTTACACACATCCATTGACATAAGACAAAGCATAGCAAAATTGCTGGCCCGTGAATAGAGATGGATGGGAAGGGGGGGGGGGGGGGGGGGCACACCTTGGAGGGGTTCGAGAAGCCCCGCGCAACACGTAGAAAATAAGACATTGTAGTAAGCTATCGATTTAGAAATTATGATATGATCCCTTTAAGACACTATCTCCTCTATTTACTCGTGTGGAGGCAGCGGGGTGTAGATATAGACGAGGACGGGCAGATAATGGAATTCACCCACGGAATAATAAACGCAGGCAATCAAGCAAACACGAGGCCGTAAAACAGGCTAAATAACTTCAGCGAGAAGCAACAGTTAACTTTTGAAAAAAAAAAAAAAAAAAGAACATGTGACATCTATGTTGTCTATATCAACCACTGCCGGCTAATTGATCCCGTCTCTCCCCTGTGCAGCTATACACCTCAGTGTATTCGGTATATCGTCGTGGTTGTTTGTGTGTTGTCATCGGCGGCGGCGGCGGCGTTGTTGGTTTGTCTGCGGGGACGCAATGAACGGCCTTTTGATCTTCCCGCCGCCGCAGAAATGGCTGGCGTCGGCAAGGAGCTTAGCTAACTAACTTACTAACTGACTAACTTAACTATTAATAGTTAACTAGTTAACGAACGCAACGGCCGTGCTTAGCTAATGCTGCCCCTGAAAGAGCTCATCTCCCTGCGACAACTTCATTGTAGTTCACAACCTCATACGGAACATTATTCCTGTCATATTCTGCTCTGGGTAGAATCAACTGCACTGCTTCATTAGCGTATAATTTGCGATATGTTGATTTCTTGTTCATGTTCAAGGGTTCCGTAGTCCGTTCCCACAGCGCCGAAACTCAATTCAAACTCCGCTTGGAGCAGGGCTGCGGAATTACCGGCAAATCGCCGATGAATTCAGTGGTACATAGATGTATTTGTTGATGATTTCAGCATTATTCGCCCTTGCGCTGCTTGGTTTACCTTTTCCGCCTTCAAATATTCATTTCGACGAGTGATTGACTACTCAAAAAAATAGAGGGGGCAGAAGGGGCGTAACAAAGTCTCGTCTCTCTCTTTGCGGCTGTTACCTGTCGTTATCATCACAATTTACTATCACGTAGTGCATTAAAATCCTCTACTCTCCCCTTGGCCCTCAATATGGTCATTTCCGGCTCTGTAATCGTACATAGAATTTTGGAAGGACAGAATTAATCTTCGGTATCATGTACCATTCATTCCATGCTAAACGTTAAATAAATGTCCGCCAACCCCTGCGAAAACTCCTCTATTGGGAACATAAATCGGCGAAGAGCAATGAAAATCTCCATGGGGAACTAAGGAAAAATGAGCAACGATGGCTGAAATTCATGGGAACGTCCTTCAAACAACCGAAGAAAACTGAATGAAAACTTTACAACTTGAAACTGAAATCGTGGTGATACCCTTGTCCGACCCGCGGCGGCTGCTGCTGCTGCTGCTGCTGCTGATCCGACGATGCAAGAGGTTTCTATCAAATCGCCGATCGCCGAAGAAAGACAAAACAACAGACAGAACAAAAGAACGCCCACGCCTTTAAATATCCTCTGACAAAAAGTGAGAAAAAAGAAAAAAAAAAAAAAAAAAAAAAAAAAAAAAAAAAAAAGAAAGAAAAGAAAAAAAAAGGGAGAGAAACTAATATAGACCTCGGACCGTACAGAACCAAACAATACAATCCAGTTTTGCCCCGTTCATTTTCCAAACTTCCTGTTGATTGACTTGACATGACATGATTTTTTAGATTTCTTTCGCCGTGCAAATAACAACATGGGATGATATTGAATCGTGGATGGAAATGAGAAATGCTTAGAGGTTCGGGAAAATGAGAGAGAATCCATCAAACAAAATCTGCTTCGAACTTCGCGGGGTGGCTAGATATCAAGCCATGCAAAAAGGGAACCTGATGTAAAATAGAAAGCCGACAGGAGAGGAAAATTCGACGCTAATAAACCAAAAAGGAAAAAGATCCAAGGATGTCACATATCATGGTATGGAAAGCAGTAAAGCGAAAAATAAACCAAAAAAAGAAAAAAAGAAGAAGAAAAAAGTAAAAAAAAGAGATAAAGAGCGCCACTTCATCGGGAACAAAATACTTTCTAATCTACAACCCGTGGCATCTCACCCGTCGAGTTGGGCATTTAGAGAATTGGGTACATCATCAGCGCGATTTTCCCCCTCGACTTTCCGTTTCAGAGGGTTGTGCGGTGGAGAAGGGAATGCCCCTTTGTTGATGGTGGCCACTGCTCCTACCAGGACACAGAGGGGAGGTTAGCAAACTTCTTATTCCATTTTCCTTTGAGAGTGGCAGCGGTGCTAGCGGCGACAGCAACGGCGGCGGTGGTGGTGGCAGTGGAAGAAGTGGTAGTGGCTTTGCCATTTGCCATCGCCATCGCGTCTGCGCCTTTGGCATTGTTCATACCTGCAGCAGGTTCATATTCTATTTCATTGTACGCCGGGGGTTCATCCATATTCACATCCTTGCTAGCTGAAATTTCCGTTTGCGACGGTCCGGATCCATTGGCTTGCTGGCCGCGTACCACCTTCACTGGTTCTGAGTCCGGTGCCGGTGCTGGTAGCGGCGACACCACACAGGGACTTATCTCTTCGATTTCGCGATTGACGGGCTTAACCAGACGTTCCTTCATGCGTTCGTTGACGTAGACGAGGAAGTAAGGGGTGGGGGGGTTGTGTAGGTTCTGCCTCTCGAAAATTTCCGCTTTACTTTGGACTTCGGTTACTTCGCTGTCATTATATTTTCGCCACAAGTTCTTGTCAAAATCAAATATGTAGATGTAGTAATGGCCAAATTCAACGGAGCCGTGATGTACGAAGACAGCATACAGGCTGTAGGCGAGATGACGAAGATCGGCGAATTGACTTTCTATCAATGCAAGTAAATCTCGCTCGCGATTTTCGATGCCTATTTTGTTTTGGGGGATTAGATAGTGGCCACTTAAAAGGGTTGAAGAACAAGTGACAGGGCTAACTTGCATTTGATTTCATCCCTTGTCATCTCTTCCACTGCCGAGAGACGTGATAAAACCCCGTCATCGATCTCCATTGCCTCTCCTGCGGTCTCAGGGTCATCTTTCATAGCCATCAGATTTTGAACGTGGGCTTTTGCGTCCTTGAACACATCAGGCAAACATTCCCAACTCTACACATATAACGAGGCGGTTAGCCTGATAAACTGTGAGATCTCTGGGAATTTTTGAAAGGGAATACCTCATTATATAAAAGTTCATCTTTGCGCGCTCTTAGCTTTAGAAGTTCCTCCTTCCACCGCCAGCATTCACGGCGTCTGTCATCTATGTGGTGTTTATTACTATCCATATACCTGTCTAGGAATATCATTTCTTTCAACTCCAGGTGATGAGTCGACTTAAACGAAGTCTTCTTGACTTGATCAAACTGGACGCGCTGGACTTGTATTTGCAGAACTGGAGGCACCCTGCTGATGGTGCCGTATTGCTCCACCTCAGCGCCGTCAACCTCTACCTTTTGCATATCGAAGGCGCCGTCAATTGCAGAATATATGTGTTTAGAACCGGTAGCAACATCGACCTTGATATCTGACCAAGACTCTTCTTTGGATCGAACCCCATTTTCTGTAGTAAGGTAGGTAACGGTCTTGCCATAAAACAAACTTTTGTTTTGTTAGTGGCAAATCCGGAATTGATTCAAAGATGGGTAAGCTAACTTACTCGGTAACTACGTCGAGCTGCTCTCCGTCTTTGTCGAATCTGATCGGTTTGACAGCACATTGAGTCTGGAATAGAACGTTGTTAATAACTTCTGTAACATCCTGCTGCGCCCAGAGCTCAACTTCATCTCTGAGTTGTTGCTGTGGATCAACTTGTGGTACTGGTCGAGGGGGTACAGGAGGGGGAGCCCTGCTCGGAGGGGCTATGGGTCCGAAAGTCCGGGAAGGATCACCTGTTATATTTCAGGCCAGCTTAGCTGTTTGGGCTGGTAAACTTGGATCTTGTATTTTGGACTTATTCATTACTCACCCGTCGCTACATCTGTATTCTTGGAATCATTTACTTCTTTCATTTCAACAATTATATCCTGAGAACCACGCGACACGTTTTCCTTGTTGTCAGCCCCTGATTCCTCATTGTCTGGCTGTCCAGATAATGAAACAAGCGTTACATCGCTGTCTGCGTCATTAGGTTCTTGCCCTTTACTACTCGGGTCAGCCATTGTCCCATCACTGGGCAAGTCTGTCGTAGCGCTCGGAGGTCCTAGTGGTCCGATAACGGGCAAGCCATTTATCTCACTTAGGCTGGTACGACCGTGAGTTATTATGGATTTCCTCCGGATAGCTGCTTCGTTTGAAGAGCTAATGAGAGTTAAACGTGCAAGTTCCTGCTCAGGCGTGACAGATGAAGTAGGTGATGAGATCATCTTTTTAAACAGTGATTGAAGCTCCCGGAGAACTATTAATATTACCTCTTGGTTAGCCATCATCGATCCGACAAGGGCAAACATCTATGCCTACATTTTTGAGACCGCTTTATTTCTGCAATTGAGACTTTTCGAGATCCGATCTTCTTCTTCGCGAGACTCGCCTCATCTAAAGGCATCCTGTAGTCATCAAAGTGAACCACCATTTTGCGAAAAGGGGTCACTGTGAAGTAAAATTGGAGCAAGCTGTTGAGATAACAAGTGTTTCCAATATTTTGCAGCCCGACAGGCCATTCTTTGAGATCGCGGTTTGCTTGTGCCGCGTCTTGTGCTAGAGTGCTGCTTATCATTGCACTTCCTTTCTCTTTGGCAATGACATCCAGGGCTTTTCTATACGCGTCGATTTGACCGGGAGCCTCTGAGCAACATACAGAAAATGCAGCAAGAATCGCAGCATCATCGACAGTCCGATCTGGGATTTGCAAGAGTCGAAAAGCCTCGCCTACATCCATTTCCGCTGTCACTGTTTCGCCAGTATTGAGGAAGTATTTGAGGGAGTCGGATTTGCGTGCCTCGGCGATCAAAGAAACAGCCTTCCGCGCGAGCTCTTTACTCGCTGGTTGGTCGTTGACCTGATTTTCGAGCAAGTATTTATAAGTAGCTATAACGTATTGAACAGTAGAGTTTGCATGTACATACCTTTGCAGCGTACATGGAAACAATGAAATCATCAGAGGTTTTCTCCTCTGCACCAAGATATACTAGCGCTTGCTCCACGGTGGATATACCTACGAAGAGCTTAGCCGGAATATCTGTCTGTCTGAGGGCATGAAACTTACGCTCTTCTGCCACTGATTTGATCTTCTCACTGCCTCGACTGTCACCTATTCTCCAGAGTTGCTGTCTTGGTTCCGTGTCGTTCGGGGTATCACGAAGAAGAGCAAAGAAAGATCCGATAATGTCATCATCAGTCAGGTTTCGATTGCGATAATCTAGTTGAAAATAGTTATATGCGCGTGGTATATCGTCATCAGCGTATCGATAGCCACTACACTCCAATGTGACAAGATGGTCAATTTTTGCCCCGTCTGAATTACGTCTCCATCCCCCTATAGATCGTAGACATCGGAGATAATAAGGAGCCCGTCGTGGATCAGTTTCGATCTGTCGATTATATGCCTCAATGATGAGATCAGCAGACATATCCTCCGTCACCCCGAGATCCTCATAATATCTGAAATCTAGTTAGAAGAAACAATGGATACAACACTTACAGATCCAACATCGAAAGGGGGGGGGGGGGGGGGGGGAAGAAATAAGGGAGGGGAAAAAGAAGAAACTTACGGAAATCTTCCCGTGTCCTGATTTTCCGATGAGTTAGAGTATACCCTGTCGTCTACTAAAAGTAAGTTTATTGTCTCCTACGAGGATGCCAGAGGAACTACTAACAGGTCGATGAACCCAGGAGCTGACTGAATTTCTTCAAGGCAGGATCGAATTTGGGTTCTCGTGATTGACCGTCTTTCTCATGCTCTGGTCTTTGGTGGATGAGAACGAGGAGTTCATTTGACACGTTGTCAAGAAATACATTCAGAGCCTTCTCGTACGGTATTGGCGCGCTTGTATCAGGGGATGGAGGCTTCCAGGAATCTTCCTATGAGCCGATCGAAAGTGTCAAAAACACAAGATCCTCGCTTTGGCTATATCAAATGCAAAAAGTGGAACTAAGATATACATACCCCTGGAGTAAATTCAAGAAATTCCAACAGCTCCCGGCACGGTCGGCCATCGACGCCAAAGCAAACAACAAAACGTTTATTGTTTAGGCATATCGGCTTGCTTCTCTGGGGCTCATGTAAGGCATTTTCTATGTATGCGCGAAGGTTTGACAGCACGGTAATGGGAAATGGTCGAATATGACCCTCTAGTCGCTCAGGATATGCATTCAAGGCCTCGTCGGTCCTAGCCTTTAACAGCTCCGGATTTATCAAAAGATCTACCCATCGCGGCGCTAGCACTGGAGAGAGTATGTTCAGGGTGATGATCACGGCGCATGTCGCATACGAACAACGGTAGAAGTGAGTTTCCTGATGCTGGCCTTTGCTGCGGAAAGGGCTTGTATCGTGATGATTGCTATGCGAGTAAACAAGATGGTGTAGCTGACTAGGACAATGGGACGATTCTGTCATATGTGATGTCTTGATTTCCAAATGAAAGCGGCATATCAAGCAGACAGCGGAAATCTTGTAAGGTGCCCTTAGCCCAGCCTGGAAGCCTTCAGGGGGAAGCTTGGTCTGGTTATGTTTGGTGATATACCTATGGGGGCAGGCGTTCGGGGAGATGAGTTCCGGATAGTCATTGGGGTCCTGGAAGGCGGGAGGTACCTGGGTCAAGAGGTTGAAGCCGGAGCTAGGAGGGTGCGCAGGATCATAACAGAGGACATCTTGGATAAAGCGGGGGGTGGTTTTCCCTGGACAGACAGTTATGAGACACATGTTAGCAACATTTGTGCGTAAAGGGAGTTATGATATATAGAGAGAACGTGGAGCTTGACAGCCATACCAGGACCCTGCGGAACAGACATGTGTGACATCGGAGATTCCTAAGTGATGAACGGAACCAGATAGAAGATTGCTTGTAGAACTGAAGTGTTGGTGTCAACAAAATTTGACACTGTCAGCAGCTCCGCAAATGTATCCAGAACATCTAGCATCGAGGAATCATGTATGGAACCAGGAACCAGGAACGGCCAAAGATCCGGGGGAAAATGGACGCTTCCCAACAGCTCAGCAGCTGATAAAACAAAACGTGGTCCTACGGATGCCTAGATTGGAGATAGCAGTTTTGAAATCCTTCAGAATAAAAGATGTGATGTGTCGAAGCGCTTGTGACTAAAATAGTGAAGGTCGGTTTGACGTAGTGAATGATCACGGCACGGAAAATTGAGGGGAAAACGAATGAGAGAAAAGAGTAAATGCAAGAAGACAAAGGCCAGACGCGCTAGGCGGTGCACTTGTCTATCCTCCACTCTTCCGCTCGAGCTTGAAGGGAAAGGTGGCTGCAGCAACGAGAGGTGAGGTTGTTGTTTTGTTGCCTGGGGATAAATAAGTCAGGGGGATGGTTTGATGCTGACTGTCAGAGGAGCTCTTAACTCTGGAACCTGCCAAGAACCACAACTGCACAGGAACTTCCCACTCTAACATTCGATACGCGCCCTGCTACTCCACTCTACCCTTAATGTTTTAACCTGTGCTCCCGACAAGTGGACAGACCGATTCAAATACCATACACACCGTCTTGCTAGCCCTCAACACAAAGCACTGCCTCCGGGGGTGTCCTGTTTCTCTTCCCTGCTTGCAGCAATCATGCCCTCGTCAGCCAAACAAGAGGAAGTTTACCATCCACGAGATGCCATCGCTGCCACCGTCAAGACGACGCTGATTACCGGCGCCGTCGGCCTCTTCGCCTCCTCGGTGCAAAACACCTTGCAAAAACGAAACTACGGCCCCTGGGGTGTCCTCACGAGAACAGGTGGCACAGTTGCACTATTCGGTACGATATGATGGATTACAGCCTTTCATGTGACCCGTGGGTGGGATGAAGACTTTTGCTAACGCTGTTGTGTCTGTAGCCTCTGTGGGCGGTGCGTATGAATTTGCCAGAACAGCAGCGGCAAACCTACGAGAGAAGGAGGACCACTGGAACGCTGCGTGGGGAGGATTCTTCGGCGGAGCAGCTATTGGATTGCGCGGTTTGTTAATGCTCCTCACATCTCAATCCCCGCAACAATAACAATGTTCCCGCAACTGAACGTGCTGACCAAATGATAAACACTATGCAGCTCGAACGTTCCCTGCGGTTCTTGGCTACGGTGTGGTCGTGGCCACTGTTCTTAGTGTATTCGAATATACCGGAGGAAGTCTTGCCGGCAAGGGACACGCTAATGAGGAGGATGAATTTGCCAGACGGGAACGGCTGAGAAAAAATTATAGATCCCCAATTGAGGAGACAGTTGCCCAGCTTGGTGAAGGCAGAGGTACGCCGGGATCATCTGCGCCCCTGCACCCTCTTGCAATGGCATAGTTTGCTGATAAGACATAACTTAGGTATCCACGGTGTGAACTATGAGGAACGACGGCGTCAACGGATAAAGGAACACTACGGCATTGATGTACCTCCGGCACCGCAGCCCGCCGGACCTTAAGAAATCGTATTCTGATACAACACTTGCATATACATTTTCTAGTTGTATATCCGTCTTTCTTTCTTCTCATTTCACCGGTATCTTTGTTCCTCCCCCCAACAATTTTCACTTTTTCGTTGTAAAGTATACTTGGCATTGGGAGTCAAGTCCGCTGGGACTTTGCCTCTGTTTCTGCACCTCCAGCTAAAGCTCATCATCACCGTGACCCCTTCCTTCGTACAAAGTCATGCTGCCCTTCTCGTGCTTCGGCGTGGTGCGCATTGATTAAACCTCGGGAATTCCGCGGCTTTTTGTCACAATTTCGACCTCTCCTGAGGGGACTTTTTTTAACTAGACAGGAATAAAAGCTTTCCATATTTAGGTTTGATACCAGCATGGCCAATTGAATAAAAGCAAAGGAAATATGTCATTATGCTTGATTCTCTCTCCCTATTCTCAAGGAAAAGCTTATTGCAAAATCTAGAAATTACGGAATGGGTTTATATTGTACCGGGCTTGGCTCATTGAAATGATAATACAACGATTGGCTTTAGATTAAAAGGCCCATTCCCACACGGCGAGTCTTTGGCATTTCCTAGGTAAGTTATTACTGCTAGGGGGTTGATGAGCATTCCGTGAACTGTTCTTCAAGAGCTTCCACCTAACAAAAATTGGTATGTAGCTGTTATATCACGTGACATGCTTTATAACTTACTTCGCGACGGATTCTCTTTGAAAATCATTCAAATATTCAACTCAACTATCTTCAACACATCATTTCTTCACATTTTTTCATCAAAATGCTCTTATCTCAAGAGTCTCACATACAGTTTGCCATTGCTGCATATAAATCAAAAAATTATATACTAAAGATGAAAGCTTCAAAGATATATAAGATTTTTGAAACTACCCTGTGCAAATGACTGCTACAGCGCATACGCTTGTAATATGGATTAAAGTTAATCCGCTCCGATCTCGTTACATTCAAATCCCCAGTTTGCCTAGTTAGATAAATTGAAACTTTTATTTTCTTATCATCTTGACTCTAGATTGAGCCATAACATTATATATATTAATTATTAACTATTTTTTTAACTAACTTGTTATAAAAATTATAAATAATAATATAGAATTATAATTATAAAAATAAATAAAAATAAAATAATTAATGTAAAAAAATTACTAAAATTTTTTTATATATTTATTTTTATTAAATAAATTAATAAATAATTATTAGTAAATTTTTATAAAATTTTTCAAATAATACTATTTTGTAAATTATATTTATATAATAATTAATATATATAGTTAAAAATTAAAAAAAATTAAATATATATTTAAATAAATTTTTTATTTAAATTATATAATATTATATTTATATTTTATAATTATTAAATATAAAAATTTTAATATATTATTTATATCTTTTATAATTATATTAATTTAAATTATATATATTTTAACTTTTTTATTAAAATTAATTTTATTAATATAATTATAAATAAATATAATAAATAATTAAATAATTAATTTTTTATCTATAATTATTTAGAATTAAATATAATTTTAGCAACTATTTTAAAAAATTAATTATTTAAGTTTTATATAGTTTAAAAATTAAAAATAAATAATTATTATTATTAAAATTAATATTATTAATTAAATTTTTTATATAATAATTATTTTTAAAAGAAATATATATTAATTTTAAAAATATAATATAAAAATCTTATATATAATTAAATAATTAAAGTAAATAAAATTAATTAAATATATTATAAAATAAAATTAATTTAATTATAAAAATTATTTAATAAAAATATTTTATTTTTTAATAAATATAAAAATTATATTTTAATTAAATTTAATTAATTTTATTTTAAAATTAATATTATTACTTTTTATATATTATTATATTTATATTTATATTATATAATTTTTATATATTAATTAATTTTTATTTTTAAAAATATATAAAGTAAAAAAAATAAATTAAAAAAATTAAAAAATATATTAAATACTATATATAAAATTCAATTAATTTTACTTATTAATTAGATTTTAAATTATCTGATTAAAAATTTTTATATAATCATATATAAAGTAATTTTTTTAAAAAAATAAAAAATTAAAATATAAAAAAATATATATATAATTTAAAAAATTTTTAATATTTAAAAGATAAATTATATATAAAATATAAAAAAAATAAAAATAATAATTAATATTATAATATAATATATATAATTATTAAATATATTATTCATATATATTATAAAAATATAAAAAATAATTTATTTAAAATTATAATTATTATTAAAAATTAATTTTATAAATATTAATTTTAAATTTAAATATTAAAAATTTAATTATATTATAAATTTATAAAATTATTAAAAAATTAAATTATATATAAGTTTAAATTAATATAATTATAGAAATATTTAAATATTAAAACTTTTATATTTAATCATTATAAACTATTTTTTATTTAATAAAATTAATATTTTTAATATTTTTAATAAAACCTTTACAATAAAATTTAATTAAAATAAAATAATAAGTTAATAACAATATTTAAATATTCAATTTATAGACTTTTAATAGTTAAGCTAGTTAAAACCATATTAGTATCTATTGCTACTAGAGCAACAAGAGAGAATATGAAACTAAGAGCTACCAATGCCAGACAGAAGCTGAGAAAGAAAAAATAATGTATATATAGAGCTGAAGAAGGGATTCTAACTGCTCAAGAAGCATCAACTCGGGCAGCTTGCTAGAGCTCAGGAGCTTGATCAGCTCATTAAGGTGGGGGTTGGGGATTCAATTCCAATGACTAGAAAAGTGAGCAACCAGCAAGCATGCTTGTGGTCAATGCGGGGTAGTATGATACATAGAGCTCCTGGCGTGCCCACAGGCTGAAGAGCATTGGTGTCCTGTATGATTTCTATATATAATTCCTAGTGGTTTGTTGCTTAATTTGAATTTCTGTCAAATAAGGTGGGGTTTTGATCCGTCAGGTGGTTGGATTACGTTAGGTATTTCACTTTCTCAACATCGGGAACACCCAAAAAGGCCCAGCCACAACACAGGTACCTCGAAGGTACCACTTGCGATCACCCCAGCGCCAAGTTCGCCTATTCATCTCTACATTTGGTACCTCCACAGAACTTCTCGCCTTCCCCAGTCTGCCACCCAACCATCTCGACGTCATCTCCATGGTCTCAGCTCGAAGAACCGCCCGTCATCTCCCGTCAACCCGATAAAATGTTGCCTTCCAGCTGTCTCCTATGTTCCCAGTTTTTGCAACTCCCACGATGGAATATATTGTCTCTTAAGAAATCCACAACATTTCACGAGGAAGTAGCTAATAGTTGGTTATCCTTCCTGTGCTAGTTCGCCCCATCCTGGATCGTTTGCTATCTCACAACCCCCACAACCCATGACGACATCCAAATAAGGCCCTAATAAATCCATATTAACAAACCCCTATCGCACAATCGACAAAACAAACGACTACCGCTTCTCCCCGCTCTTAGCTCAAAGCCCTCTCTACTCCCTACCTTTCATTCGGTGAACTCAATCTCCAGCCACTGGTGTCTCCAATTGCGTTATCCAAAGCGACGTGTGCCCGTGTTGCCCTTGTGCAAGGGCAAGAAAGAGGATCACAGGAAAAGAAGTGGGTTAAATACCTTACGCCAAAACCCGATAACCGCTGTGGCTTTTAATGAGCACAGCATATCCGCCCATGGCCGCCCGATCCCGAACGCCGTCCCACGATGCATACGCCACGGCTCCCGGCGCTACCGAGGCTTCCCATTTAAACCAGCCAAACGGCTACGCCTCTGCTGCCGCCGACTCTCGCCCGAATTCGTACATGGCCCTTGATTCGATCGTTGCATCAGATTTTCAGGTTCGTGGAGGAGGAGGAGGAGGAGGAGGGGTAGGGGGAGCCGTCCAACCTCCTGCACCAACACAGCTGTCCCGGTTCCATGAAGATTTATCACCCAGCCGACGTGGATCGTCGCTTATCAACGATGGAGGTCCTCCAGGCGACGGTGGTGACCTGCATCGCTCTGACTCGCAGATATCAGCGGCACATTCGCTTTTGCCATCTCGGGAGACGAGTTCTTTGAAGAAAAAACCTTCGTTGAGCAAAAAGGGCAGTTTGCGAAGGGGTGGAAGTCGGAGGAGTAGTCGTGCAGGCAGTGTGAAGAGTATGGTCCTCGGTGAGAGAGAGAAGTATGGCATGGTGGATGGAGATGATGTCAACAGTGCATTTTATATTCCTATACCGACTTCGGGAAGCCCTACGGATGTGCTAGCTGCGAGATTCCAAGGTAAGCATTTCCTTATCGATTTCGGTTGGATATTAAAAGGCCATCTTGCAGCATGGCTAACTATTTCGATGTAGCGTGGCGGAAGGTGTTGAAAGATTTGATAATGGTCTTCCGGGAGATTCAGAAATCCTACGAAATCAGATCAAAGGCTCTTCTTTCCGCCTCGAATTCGATGAATAACATTGTTTTCCCATCCACGTTTCTCGCGACAGGTGGGATTGCAGACGCTTCAAAAATATTGAAAGATTATCACGGACAGGCAATGCTGGAATTGGCAAAAGCAAGGGATGTCGAATCAGAAGTGATCAGGCAGCTGGCTGGTCTCAGGTCAGACCTCCAGCAGAAAGTTAAAGAGATCAAAGGACTCTCGAGTGATTTTAAGAATTCGGTCGACAAGGAGGTAGAGGGTACTCGGAAAGCCGTCAGGAATTTACAGGAAGCGCTTGGCCTAGTGGATACCGATCCAGCAGCTACTTCGGGGAAGGGAGACCCTTTTCTTGTGAGGTGTGCAGTTCAAAAGCAGCTTGCAAAACAGATTGACGAAGAGAATTATCTACATCGTGTAAGTATTTTGTTAGCTCTCAAAATTCCCTGCCACCCGGACATGGTCGCTGACTTCTCCTTTCACCTTACTAGGCGTTTCTGAACCTGGAAAGCTCCGGCCGTGAACTTGAATGCATTGTCGTTGCAGAAATCCAGAAAACATATAATATGTATGCCAACATCCTAAAGCGCGACGCAGATATAGCATATGACGCCGCGGAACGTCTCAACGAGGGCCCACTAAGTATTCCTCTGGATCATGAGTGGAACGCTTTTATATCCACCAATGATCATCTAGTTGATCCAGAATTGCCCATTAGGAATTTTCAATATATCAATTATCCCGGAAAGGACCATCCTGCTGCTGCTGAAGTACGTGCAGGCATGCTCGAGCGGAAAAGCAAGTACTTAAAAAGCTATACCCCTGGCTGGTAAGTGCAAAACAAGATATGCTTTGCTTATATATCAAAACAGACTTATTGACCGTGTACAGGTATGTCTTGTCACCCACTCATTTACATGAGTACAAATCTGCGGATCGCATCGAGTATCAGAATCCTGTGATGTCATTATATTTGCCTGAACAAAAATTGGGCTCTCATTCGCAGAGGGGTTCCGCATCGCACAAATTCATGTTGAAAGGACGGCAAACGGGCCCGATGCATCGTGGTCACGCATGGGTATTTCGAGCGGAATCCCATGATACCATGCTCGCATGGTACAATGACATCAAGAATTTGACCGAGAAAACTGGAGAGGATCGCAATGCGTTTGTTCGCAAGCATGCTCGCACTCAAAACGGTGGGCTCTATCGAGCGGGATCCCTCAGCAGCGAAGGCGCCATGGACGAAGACGAAGCTGATGAGAGGCCGTATTTCGCTCACTATGTAATTCCAAACCAGGCACCACCAGAGGTGGACGGACAGTGGCAGCGCCCTCAACCAGGCGGGCGATTTCCAAGTGATATCCAAATCAATCGACACTCAAATGTGCCATATGCCTCATCTAGAGAAAGCGTTGGAGATCGGGATGCGGTAGAACACACTGGCTCTGATGTAGAGCCAACTAAGAACCATCACCCACCAGATCTTCCTGATGGGATGCCCGACGGAGTCCATGATGATTTCCCTAACGATCCTAGGAATCCTGTCTCAATGGAAAGGGATGATATCAATTATGCAGAGGGAATGGCTCCCGCAGCAACTACGGCTATGATGGGATCATCCCATCAGAATCCCCACCCGAACCCTTCACAAAAGCCTCCAACACTTGATACATATTCTACGGCCTCTCCTAAGTGGGTGGATTCCCCATCCAACGTTTTCCGAGATAGCAACACAGAAACGATCTCCTCTCACATTGTGGCAGATAACAAAGCCAGCACTGCCACCCATGCGACTACAGTTACGTCGACCTCGACCGTCAATAACGTACCGCACTTCAGTGGTAAATTAGGAGATGCGGACCACCTCACAAACCAGACAACAACTGTATCAACTGCGGGAGGCAGCCCCCCATCAGCCATGAAGACCAGTTCTGAAAGAGTTCACCCATCACCAACGATGATTAGTGAATATAAACTTCCTGGCCAGTATCCCGCTCCGACCTATTAAAAGGCATGACAAGCCATGGGTTGGGAGATAGAATTTATTTATTTTATTTTTCTTTATTAATTTTCTTATTTTCTATTTTTTTTTTTTATTTAATTTTTATTTATTTTATTTATTTATTTTTGGGTATACTCGAGCCCCCTTTGCTTTATCCATTTCCTCATTTCTTCGCCATTCGTTTGTCAAAAGTTTCCCTCTACTTTCAAGTTTGATTATGAGAAGTTCATCAGCATTTCCATTTATTACATGCCTTCATGCACTTTATATATACCACAATGGGGACACTGTGTTTTCCTTTTTATTCGTGGATAGAATATGGAATACCCCCACCTTTCTTTTCGTTGACATTTCTTCTTATCTGTCTTCAATTATCAGTTTGACTCTTTTCTATCATTAACCATTCTTTTTCTCAAGCATGCGAGTTGTGATGTTTATACAAGTCTCTTCTGGAGATTTTATCATTTTGTTTATTGTTTATTGTTTATTTGTTTATTTATTTCACCTTCCTTCGTGCCATCCTTTTTCTCTTTTATTTGAAACTCTTGGGATTTGAAAATATTAAATCTTGTTCCTTATTACATATCTAAGCATTCGATTGCGTTGTCTTTGCTTTAGCTTACTAGATATATCCCCCCCAACAATCGTGTTAAGTTTTCCAAATCAATCCGCGTTTAGACTTCGGGAGCGTTATTGACCCTTCAACTGTTGTGGATTCTAGTGGAACGAGACACATGGCACAACGGGCCTTTTGTCAAATCAAATAAGCTATTCATTCACAATGTTCTAGCGAGCGCGGAAAGGAGGAGTTGAATATGAATAAGTAGTCAAGTTCTTTGGTTTCCTACTCATTCAGCGTTGGTTAATTGCTAACTATTCAATTCCGCATGTATGACATGATTGATGGTTAATGTTATCAGAAATCTAGTTTGCAAGGCGAGAAAAATGGACAAACCTGTCCGTATTGTGTTTGATAAAAGTTTGGACAGTTTAGCCAGAACTACATAGGTGCTCAATTCGAAATCTACCTGTTGGACATCTTGATTGATATTGTTTTGATCACATCATTGATGAGGACTTGAGGTTTTAGAGCCCCTGAACGACTACTTGAGGCTTCTGTATCATTGCTGATAGAATTCCCGTAACTTGACTTTGCGGGTTTCACTTTCTTAAGCTCCAACATCCTGGAGTGAACTGGCACGGATATGGTGGTGCTGCATGAGAGCTCAAATCTTAGGGGAAAACCCCTTGTCCACACACCCAATGTACGCAGAGTTGTGTTAAGGCACAATACAATGAAGACTCGAATTAATGACAATGAAACGGAATTTTTTAAAGTTGTCAGTAAAACTGGACCCGTCCTCCAAACCCCTTCCTATTTCATATCTCACACATTTTTCCAACACATATATTCCAACAATCAACCCCATGCTCAACTATGGAATATTTGCGGAATTCTATACCTCTTTGTCGAATCACATCTACCCAATCCATTCCCGTATTATACATTCCTACGTAGTCCGCGACCGCGACGAGACGGCAATAGTCGTATCTGCCGACTTCAGTGCGGTAGAGACCGCGACCTGCCTTGGGGAGCTTGATTCTGTGGGGTTCCTTTCGCTGGGGAGGATAATCTGTAAAGTAATTTAAAGGTAGGGGGAAGAGTGGAGATATTAGTGTCTAGAGCAAAACTAGAAAGGGAAAACACAAAACAACAACGAAAAAGGGGATCGAGTAGATAAGCAACAGAGTACGTAAGTGAATGGAAAGGGGTGCGAAAGATAGGGAAATGTTCAACTAACAGCACGATCAAGCTCATATGGCAATCCACGGTGTCGACCGCGAATCATCAGAGCGCATATTACTAATTTACCCAGCACGGTGAACCTGGTAGTTAGACCGCTGTTGATAGCCGTATGACCGAGGCTGAGGCCCACGTTTCCGCTGTTGATGGAGGCCTTTGGTTAGATTCATAGAAAGTGTGGGAGGGGAAGGGGATCGACTGCTTACTATGCGGACACTGCTTCAAAAAATACGGAAAAGATTACAAATTCCTACATTTGTTTTGCAGGCCACGTTACAACTTGCTCAACAATATCGGGTTGAGATGGATGGTCGATAAAAAGGGGGAAATCAAGAACTTACCGGATCTGCTTTATCTGCTAGTTTTGGTCCCTCCGTGACCATAAGAATGAACATTCCCAAAAAGACATACCACAGATCGAAAGCCAGCTGCTTTTTCAGATGTGTGCCTAAATACGACGCTGTGGTATTCGACTCGTCAATTTCTTCGCTTGTGGAATCGTAGAGGCCAAGGGAGGTCTCTTCGTAGATGTTTGTTCTAAGAAAAGGAGTTAGTAATTTGATGACTGGGAAAAAGAGTCATGAAAATGGATTTGATAAGAAAGGAGTGAAACTGATATTTCTTACCTTCTCACGCTGATGGCAATTGGGTAAGCGGAAATATACATCATCACTAGAAATCAAACTAGTTAGCCAGAAATTTTAAGCAATAGTAATGGCATGTTTCTTTTCGTCTCTCTTTCGGTAGAAAAATCATACCCATGAGCATAAATTGCACAGCCGGATGAACTTTAGAGATACTAAACGTGTTCGTCCCCGTCGTCCGCGCCGACGCCGCTTGAAACAGAGCGGCCAGAAACCGATTCCACATCGACGGAACGCCCAGGACCTCCTCATTATGCAAGTCTAGTACGAGAAACAGTAGAACGTCAATAAAGTTTAAAAATACAAGGCTGAAAAACAACATCCAGGTGGGGCTGGAGGGGAAAAGGAGGGTGAAGCAACGCCGGGGATGGTCGAGGAGAAAATTAAGGGGCTCGCGGATCCTGGAGTTTCGCGGGGACAGCTTGAACAGGAGCCAGATGATCAGGCGAAGCATGCAGGGGTAGGCCGTGTTGCCAATGTAGATTAGTAATGTCATAAGTAAAATTGGGAAGGTAGCTGTACGGAAACTGATCATGGAGTCAGGAGTAAGGGTATATCCGAGATTGTTGAAGGTTGTCATTCCGCTGTATATCGCCCTGAGTGGATGTAAGAGCCTTAACTTCATTAGGGGAGTAGGATTTCGAAAGAATTCTGCTAACCACCAGGTTGGACTCTGGCCAACTGATCGAAGATAGTCCCTATACTTGTGGTCTGAATTGTGAATCCAGCCAATCAGACAAATAGCACCCAATACATGCCAGAACACGTAGTAACCTATTTTAGGTAAATATGCATACAAACGTTAGTTAACCAGCTTCTACTGATAAAAGCTAAATGGGAAAAATATGAAATCCCGAAATCCCATACCAAACACAATCTTAGCCAACAGTCTCAAACTACGGTACTCAATCCCCCCCAACTCATCCCTTTGCTCATCGGTCAAATCCAAAAACCTCGAATTACGTCCTATGGTCGGCTGATAAGATAGATACGGCATATTGTGGGATTGTCTAGCCTTCGACGATGACCGGCTTCCCGTGTTAGAAGACCTAGATCGAGAGCGCTTGTGGGACGCTTTCCCGAGAATAAAGGCATTTGAGGCAGCGTGTTCCACGGAGACGGCACGAGAAAGAATCCGTTCCATGGTGGGAAGGCGGCGACGGTTGTGATCCCCGGAAGGACCTGATGATGGTGGTTCCTCGGTGCTCACGATTTTGATCAGGTCGTCTGTGTGTTGGTTTATTTTGCTTTGTTTAGCAGCTTTTCTCTTTCCGAAGCCGTTCAGGGGTTGTTGAATTGAAAATTCATGGAAAGGATATATAACTAGTGGAGTGATAGGCGCAATATTTGGCATCTTACCATCATCAACCTCGCGAACGGTTTGTCCTGTTTGGTAGTAAATCAGCACTTTAGACTTTTATATGTATTCTCTCCCATTGAGAAAAGTTGATCAAAATGGGGAGGGTTATACCCACCACTCTCAAATTCTCTAGGACCTGGAATCCGTAGTGCCCGTTCCCGACGCTCCAAGTTCGTCTCAACTGAGAAACTAATATGCGTTGGCGGCACGCTCCGCTCTGTCTTGTTGTTGTCCAGCGAAGAATTATTTTGATCAATCATTACAGGCTGTGTATTCGATGGAGGAGCAGAAGCGGAAACTGGGATGGTAGTGGAAGTAATTGAACCGCCCATTTCCTTTGTAACATTTTCCTCTTTTTCATTCATGTTCCCAGTAAGGGCGATTCCGTCATCATCATTCTTATTTTGAATAATATTTCTATTATCATTCCTGTTGCTGTTGAGATCGATAATGGTGTTGGAGTTAGGATTGTTTACATTAGCAACCGTAGCACGTAGCCTCATTCCCTCAGTTTCAGAGGGAGATGTCTTACTTCTGCTGCTAATCCCCGAACGAGGCCGTGGCACTCTGATATCGCGTATTTTCCCTGTGGCGAGTTTCTCTCGGAGAGTAGTCGTATCCCTTCCCCTTTCATCGGATGATTCGACAGAATGACGTCGATCGAATGAACAATGGTGCGACAACCGAACTAGAAGTTTAGAATGATTTTCAAGGTCAATTCTCACCCTCCTTCACATATATGTATGAACTAACAGAAGCTCCCTATTGAAGATTGAAAGGCTTTTACCAATATCTTTGAATCGTGTCTCAAACCAGTAAAGACGGACGAGCACCACGACTAGGTTGATGATGCTAAGGTTGCCAAGTAGGGGTATGATATATATCACCACTTGCTGATATGTTCGCATTGTATTAATATCAATACTGGTTTGGGTGATTTCCTCTCGGAGAAAT